>NW_027670808.1:0-14257 GCF_964199315.1 Orbicella franksi
TAATTAAGTTTCAGTCTCGTTACACAATGAAAATCTAAGTATCAGAACGATAGTTATTTGGAATGTTGACAAAACGTTTTAATCCACCTTGCCCTAACTCGCGCCAGGTGAACTCTCAACGAACACATACTATCAGATCCGGGTGTATGTTGGGATGATCATTTTTGCAAAACAACTTGTAAGCCCTTTTCCCATCTCGATATTGCTGTATATCCTAGGTGAGTCACTTTTCGCACTATTTACAACATGAGCGGCCGTGTTGTATCTGACATACAAACTTAAACCGAACACAAGATCTTGCATAGCAAGTACAACACGGACGCAATGTTGTAAATGGCTTGCGAAACTCTCCAATTTTATAGATTTATTGGCGAAGTCATTTTGAAAATACGTTTTATATAAGACGAGAAAATCAAAGTCAAAGCTTATGCAAATTAACAGTAATCTATATCACATATGTAGACTCCTTCAAGCAGAGTTGCAAAACTTGTTCATATTTAGTTTTCAACCTTCCTCAAAATACGGCTTTTTTAAATAGCAATGTATATGCCTTCAAAACCATGCAAAATCTTAAATCGCCCTGTTATTGACTTCTTCCTATTTCCTACTGACCAGTATTTGGCATTAATCAGGTGGTTGACTGCATTGTACGTTTAGCGTGTTCGACTACTAAACCTTCCTCACTGACCTCACATATAGTAAACTTTCCTCACAAGTGATACCCGCGTACCCGCAGCTTTTTTGCAACTCTGCCTTCAAGCTCATGATTTCGTTTGTGTTTTCTCCGTTCACAACGTTAAACACTACATTTAAGGGCATTAATAATTCCGAGCTGTGTCTTATGTTACAGGTACTTCAACCGTTGTGCCCAAGTGAAACGTTGGAGCTTCCTGACGACTTTTTTGAATTGAGTTCAGATGAAATAAAAAGAATGCAAGTGCAACGGTGCGTTTGATTTATGGTGCAAAGTTAACTTAGCCTCACACCCCGTGCCCCCTATGGTTCCCTCTTATGTCCATATGTATGTTGTTTTCCTTTGTGGGTATGTAGTCTTCGATAGGCCGCTGTGGGTGTTTCCCCCTATCTCCCTGCCTCCCTATAAGCAATATCTTAACATAAAATTCATACTTCTCGAGAAATGTTCTTTAAATATCAATAGTTTTTTTGGTTCCTAAAGTTTTTAAATGCGTTTTGTGACTTTTAAAAATACAAAAACTTAAACAGTGGGTTAAAATTCAACCGAGGAGTACCTCACGGTTTGCTTTCAACAACTACCTCATGGTGGTCAAGGTTACAGTGGAAGCCTCATCAGCGGACATATCTCAGATTCTAATATTTCCTTTAATCGATTCTGGAGTCGTAAACCTTGCGCTGTAACAACTTTTTTGAACATCTAAACGAAATGTTTCCCACAAATATGAATTGAAAACAAATTTTAGTCAGTATATAATGCTTATAATAATTTCAGATCGGAAGAAGTGGATCGTAATTCTCAATTAAGAACTCGGGCGATGAGAGAACGCGACGACAAAAATCCCGCAAGAATTTACCGTTTTACTTTGTTACGTGTGAGATTTCCTGATGGCTATATTTTGGAAGGTAAATATAAAACGCAGTGGAGCTCACTGATATTCTAAACCATATTGGAAAGCATTGGCTTATTCATTTTAAAGGTTATAAGTCCAAAAGAAGTAATTCTGCCGTATAGTTTTTTATGCCCTCAACATAGGCAAGCTCACCTTTTTCAAAAAGATATCAAATCTAATTCTAGCCATCATCTTTAAAACGAACAATGTATAACGAGATTGTTTATTACTCCGCCTGTCCGCAGGGCGTGGCGGAGTTATAAATTCGCCCCGTCTCTGTTTTTTTCCCTGTGTTCAAAGTCGGCGCACCGCTCATGGGTGATACCGCTGTGCATTGCTATCAGAGCCCACGTCAGCACGACTTTTAAACTCAATTTCTGGCGGAATATATCCGCAAAACACACAGTTTAACAGGTATACTAGGCAGCAAGAAAGTAGTACGTTCAAAGATTCTCATCCAAAATGTTTTCTAACGACAAATTTTGACAAATTTTACCGCAAAGCTTTCGCCAAGAGCGCTAAATCGCGGTGAAGTTTTGAGAGCGTGTTTTCGTCATTTTTCGCTGTTTTCAAATCAATTTCTACATATCGATCAAACCTATATTCTACTGAAATATTTTTACCAGACACACTTTTAACATGTGGATAGTGAATAAAAAGTGAGTAGAAAATTCTGTAAGCAAAACATCCCACCCGAAAAGTTTTAAAACGACAAATTTTGATGGATTCCAACAAGAAGTGAGCCCTCGATGTGTGTTCCGAATTTCCTGCCAAATTCAAATTATGCTATAGACAATGTTTTGGTTGCATGTTTCGTATCTACAGTACCTGGTTTCAATGTTCTATTCATGACTTTCGAAGGCATACACAAAAGTCAGTTCCAATATAGTTTGTAATTATTACTCCGTCTGCCCGTAGGGCGTGGCGGAATCTTAAATTTGCCTCGTTTCTGTTTTTTTTTGTCAATGTCGAAAGTTGGGCTACCGTTCATGGGTGATACCGCTCTGCATACTGCTGTCTGAGCCCGTGTCATCACGACTTTTAAACTCAATTTCTACCAAATTATTTCATCAAAACAAACAATTTAACGTGTATACTACAACATCTAAACAGCAAGAAGGTTCTACGTGCAAAAATTCATATCCAAAATGTTTTATAACGACAAACATTGACAAATTCCATCGCGAGGAGCGATAAATCGCTCCGCTCATTTTCCGCTGTGTTTCCACTTCAACTTGTGGACATCGATCAAACTTATGACATTCTGTGCTTACGTTCTACTGAAATATCTCAACAAAATACACTTTTTAACATGTAAATAGTGAACAGAAAGGGAGCAGAAGATTATTTGTGCAAAACATCCCACCTGAAATGTTTTTGACGACAAATTTTAGGCCGATATACTTACCATATCGAGTGGCAATTCCATTTTGGTTTTATCTTGTTTCTTTAAGGTTAGCAAGTATATTTCTGGATGATCGGCCTCGTTGAAATTTCTTGTGGCCTCTTGCCAACACGTTTTTCGTCAATATTACTATAAAACTGTATTACTGTAAAAAAAGTGATATTTCAAGTTCAATTTAAGAATAAATGACTTACATCATGATTAAGCTCATAAAAAACTAAATATAAGACACTTAAATGGTCACCTCGATTTTTCAAGCGGTTTTCAGGTTATTGATCCTTCAAACTACGAAAAAGTCTAAAATCGCGCAAAAACCCTGGGCACTAGTGTAAAAATATGCTTTCAATTAACGCTCATAACTCACTAAAAACTGGAAAAATTGAGGTGACCATTTAAATGCCTTATATTTAGTTTTTTACGAGCTTTCTGATGAGATTTCATCTGATAACATCCGCAAATTTATGTCCTGGAATGGTTTTTCGGAGAAACTTTCATTACAGCTCATAAAGAATTTCGCTCCCAAACGGTATACTCAAAATAACGGTAGCTTCGAGGAACAAAATGACAATTTACCTAAAATCTGGATTAGTCTTCCGTTTATCGGCAAACACGGAACCAAGTTGATTCGAAAATTTAAAAGAAAAGTTTTACCACTTCTCAAAATTCAATGCAAATTCATTGTAAATTGGGATACGACCACAACCAACACTTTCGTATCTAAAAAAGACAAAACAACCAAAAAATTCCTAAGCTCTGTTGTGTATAAGTTTTCCTGTCCTGGCTGTTCTCATTCATACATTGGTAAAACAGACAGATGCCTCTATACAAGACTTAAAGAACACACCACGTCCACAGACTCGGAAATCTTTAAACACATCAACAGTTGTGAACACTTTAGCTATTTAACCAACATGCTAACACTCAATACTGACGAATCACAACCTAACATAGTTGTTCATCTAACCAATTTTCTGCTCAACAACACTGTAATAATTGACAAAGCCAAGCACTGGTCAGCTTTGCTCTTCAAAGAATCTTTCGCAATCCGTAGACAAAATCCTGAACTCAATCATGGAACAAAAGCATCAATAGAACTGTCAATTTTCAATTGACGTCACATCTATATAAATACCGTAATCATTATATATTTAGCAGCTAGCATGTAATTTAATCCACTCCTGATGATGACTTTAAAGTAGTCGAAACGTTGAGAAATAAAATGATTTCTATATTCGGTATTACCATTGTTTTATATTTTATAAAAATATTCAGTGGTTCCCGCAATTTTGACAGAATCCATCAAGAAATGAGTCTTGGACATGTGTTCCAAATTCCTCTCCTAACAATGTTTTGGTTTCATATACAGTCTATTCACGTCAACTTGTGGGTGATGCGCTGTATAGACGGTTAACAACTTACGTGTTTTGCTGTCCGTCCCCTGCATTTCCTCCTTTTTTCAGTCGACTATGTCAGCTCTGTACCTGATTATTGACACTGCTCTAGAATTAATTGCTTGAAATATATTTTCTGCATTCAGTTTTGATTTTAAAATTTTTCTGATTCTTCGAAAATACTCTGTCGTGACCTCCTTCATTTCATCGTTTTTTATATTCCGTCTGCCTCGGGTATAGCTAAGTATTTGCATCCCTCTTCCTCTCCTAAAGCCGTGATACATTCCTGATTCGGTAGGTTGATGCCGTTTGTATTTATCATTACGAGTACTGCACACTTTGATACACCAAATTCCATTTTTATATCTTCACTGAATACTCAAACCGTTTTTATCCATTTTTTTAAACTAGCTCTCATTTCTCCCAAACATCTTCAGGTCATCCATAAACAATAGATGGTTTATGAATCCTTTGTTCTTGCTCAAGTAATACCCAGCTTTCTCCTTCCGCAATATCAAGCTGAATGGTCCTCTTCTGATGATTAATTTCCGAGCCTTTCGTCCCCATAGGTCAGATTTGTATTCCATTGGCTCATGCTGGTTTCAATCAATTTGATTATGTTCTCTGCTACTGCGGGCATCTTCATATATTTTAGTATCCAAGAATGTGGTACCTTATCAAATGCTTGTCTGTAATTAATCCAGTCTATTGCTAATCCAGTATGTCTTTGTGTACAGTTCTTTATCACCATCGCATCTTTTAACAACTGATCTTTTGTCTCTGCTGATCTTTTTTGCTCTGCCGGCAGAAGTTTTTCCATATAAGCCAGGCCCGTAGCTGAGGGGAGGCCTGGGGGGGGGGGGGCAGTGCCCCCCCAGCAGGAAATTGAATTGATATCGTGCCCCCTCCGAACCAAAATTTGCTCTTGCCGATTTTAATCATTTTTTTATCGAAGCTACAAATGACCCTGCTTTGCTTTAAAATGGTAATGTCCTTTTTGAAGAAAAAAACTAAAAATCAGGATATATTTGTTTTGGTTCTCATTTTATATGTGCATGGGACGCAATTATTTTGGTTTGGCTAAGTTTGCTTATAGCTAGAAAGCTGATATTTGTGTGTTTACTTTAAAGTTAGAGATAAAGCACAAATCTGATATTCTTCATTGTCTAGAAGAAAATTGTTTTTTACTATTTTTTTAGAATAAAAACCTCTCCAGTAATTGTACATTCTTTTTCGATATCCTCTTTTGGTTCTATTACTCTTAATGTAACATGTCATGACTATTCTGTTCACCTCCTTGTTTCACGGTCTTCTAGCAGTGTTCTGTTGACAGCCGAGCTGTGGCTGCTGTTCCCCACTCACTCTGCCGGGCGAGGCGCCTTCTTGATATCTTGCAGCGCCATTATTGCCATCAGTATTTCCATTCGAAATTGACATAATAATCACTCTTATGATGTAGTCTTTTAAAGTAATACATTCACCAGTTACAGTCAGGATATATCGTGGTCGGTCCTTCTTTGCGTGCCTCAGAGGATGGGGCTATTACTGTTAATCGATTTATACATAAGTTTAGCTTTTATATATGTGCTCTGCGTTCTTCAAGGTTAATCCAACCAAGTGAATTACGTGCTAACAAGGATTGTCCTGATTCATTTTTAAAATTCATAATTCTAGCCGCCCTGTCTTGCAGTTTTTGAAGACGATCGCTAAGTGTTTTACCTAATACGTCCCAAACCTCACAACAGTAATCAAAATGTGGCTGAACTAGAGCATTATAAATCAAAACCAGAGTGTTTCGGTCAACAAAAGTAAGCCATAAGTAAGTCAGCCATAAGCTTTAGATAGCGCCGGCGCGCCAACATGAGTGATTCAAAATGGCGGCTCAACCGGTCAAAAATCGGGATTTACTATTTGTACAGCAGTTCATGTCGTGACGTCATACGACGAATTCCGATTATGGAGCTTCGTGTATAGCTTACAATCACAGCACTGTCTGAATGTGCTATGGTGGTCTGTGTTAGTGATAATAGGGAAGCCGTAGCTTAAAAGGGGTGTGTATTTACATTGTATCTTAAAATACCGTTTACATCGCGTAGTTGATAACTACTGATGTATATTTATAAAAACATTAATAAATAACCTATAAGGACTGTTGGGAAGAAGGGCAGGGGGGGGGTGGACTTTGTTACTGAAGCAAGTTTCTTGTACATACTAATATACTATGGCAGTATAGCCACATACTATGAGCCCAAACATATTTTCCTTTCGTTAAGAAAGTTAAATATTAGAATTCAAATGTTCGCGTACTTTATATGTTCATTCATACCTTCACTTCCATATCTCTTAGCCGAACCTCGTAGCGCTGAAGAACGCAACTTAAAAGATGTTGATCCAACGACTTCGTACTCTCGCAAAAACTCGTTTAAGCTCAGCTCTTCATCAATCCATCCGGTAAAATATCCATCCTTCTCTACAACGTCTTTTAAATATCGGTTAATAACCTCTAAAGTATCTCGATTGTCATCATTTGCATTATTTAAATTACCCGCCATTATGCAAATCTTCGAGCAAAAAGAAAGCTAAAAATTCACTCGATTGTATCGCTCAAAAGGCGATTTCGCAATCGGCACTGATGACGTCACGACATGAACTGCTGTACAAATAGTAAATCCCGTCAAAAATCATAGACAAGGTATAGGAAAAACCATGTTTTTTGCATCTCATGTCCGCACACTGTTTTTCCGATCTCGTTTAATCACCTTTTTTTGAGAAGAGCTACCCGTTATGAATTCCTGAGATGAAAATCATGCAATTTCAGTGGAATTAACAACAAAATAAGCGTTCGTTATTAAAATGTTCCTGAAACAGTCTTATGGTTGGTTCAAGACGTCCGAGCCTTAACAAATCCAGTTCCTAGGTTAGTCGTTGCCAAAAAGTATTAGCTTAGTCAGCTTTGGCCTCTTGGATGAATCTCCTTCGCGGACAACGCGGTCGGAATAAACTTTTGCGAAACGATGACTAAATATCTTGACGTACAATTCAACTATTTTATTGATGAGGATGGTAACGTGGTCATCACGAAACTGCTCGTCGAGAACATGACTTTCACGGGAGTGCTGCTCCAAACCTTCGAACGAACTGGCTTTCACTTCTTGAGGACAGTCGATTTCAAGCTTGCTAGCGCCTTCTTGTTTAAAGATGCCCAATCATGAAACAATGTACGAAGATGTCGGTCGGCAGCTGTAACCACTTTCACAACTGATTGCGATGGTGTTATCAACTTTCCATATCCTTTGAACGTGATTAAACTTGGTGATGTACACTGGGAATTTGAACTATAACAATGATCAAGTGAGGCTGACTGGCTGTTGTCAACTGCTACCAAAGCAATTGCACACTCTGGACATTTGATGCACTCTGTAATTTTCTTTTACAATATATCCTTCAATATATGACAGGACATCATCTCTCCAGACTGTGGGACAATTTAAGGAATTGGCAATGTTAGCATCAACATGGCCCATTTCTTGATCCATTTTCTCTCATTTCATTTTCTCTTGATCCATTTCATCTCATTTTATTGTCCTGTGCCCAAACCGTCCTACAAAAAAGGTCTTTGTGTTCCAAACAAAAGTTTAATTCAATTGTGGACAAGCTTTGGAAAGCAGCGACAGCTGGCAAAGCAAGGGTTTTACCAGGCAGTCAACGGGAGAAAATGTGGAAATCATTTCATTCCCTAGCTTCAAATTCTGAATTTATTTTAGAGTTTGAAGCGTACCTCGCTCCTGCTTTAAGCCTATCAATTTCAAAGCTATTCATACAATCTTTTGCTCGGAAGTTCTTTGAAAAAATTGTTTTGGCAATAAAGAAATCTTGTGTAAAGTCTAAAGGTAGCGGGTCGGACTGTAAAGAGCCTGAAATGACAAACGTGGAGGAAAATATTTTACGGTATGCTGCTGGATATGTTCCATTTGCCTTAAGAAGGCAGTGTTTAAAACAAGAACATAACAGCGAAATGAAGCAAAAGGCAGAATGCCTCAGTGCTTTAGAAGCCGAAAACGCAGACGAGGAATGCCACTCATTTCTTAAGTACTCGA
Source organism: Orbicella franksi (assembly GCF_964199315.1). NCBI lineage: Eukaryota > Metazoa > Cnidaria > Anthozoa > Scleractinia > Merulinidae > Orbicella > Orbicella franksi. Next base: position 8,480 of record NW_027670808.1, read on the forward strand.
AATGTTGGATTGAAAAGGAAAATCGAGGTGGTCTCTTTACGCTCAACGATCAGTCCTATTTATTTTTCCGAGCAGTGGAACGCCACTGCAGAAAACATTTTAATAAGTCACGTCTAGGCAGTATAGCAACTGACATTAGACTACCTGTTTTAAACTCAGTATTCGACGATAAAGATGCCCTTCAATATTGGTCTAATGCTACTGCAGATTTAAGTGCCTCTGTGTCTGTCCCTGTCATGCAAATGTGTGTCAAGTTATGGGTTAACATTCGAGGCCATGCATTTGCATCTAACTGGATCGAAGAGTTCAAGCAGGCTCAAAAAGCTGAGCAATGCACCAAAAAGGCACTTCGGAAAAGCCTCAAAAACTTGACCATGGATCGGTAAAATACTGAAAAAATGTACTAAAAAGGGGGTCACAAAACATGCGGAACCACGTACATTTAATTATTTTTCATTGCGTTATGAATTATTTGATTACAGTAGCTTGATGATTTCGATAGCTCAGGACCTTATAAATTGCGCTACAAAAGATTTCAAGACTTTGAAATGTTGATTTATTTAACTAAATGTCCAGAGGTGTGAAGTCATCAAACTGCAGTATTGTAATTGTAATCACAGACAATTCAGAAGATTTTGAATTGCCTATGTTTGGAATTGACACATAATTCATTGATATAGCTCCGCTCTTTTGCCACACCCTTTAATTAAGTCCGAGGGTCTGTCTATATTGGGAAAACGTATCTGGGTTAGTGAGAAAACATTTCGACAAAAGTTAGCAAGTGAGAACACTGCGTTTAGATGAGACGAAAAGTTACCCGATGTACCGTACTCAGATTGCGCTTCGTCCCATATGAACACAATTTATCGCTTAGCAGGAAAACCTGTCATGTCAGCAACTTGTCAATGGACAATTTGTGTAACAGACTGAAGTTCAAACTGGGCGAGAAAAACGAAGGGGTGGAGAAGGGTTGTAAAAATTATTATATAAAATACGGAAAATAAAGCAAATTTTTATATAAAGCGAATACGTGCGGGTCTATATGCCCGAATCACTTACTTCGAGGGCGTAAACAACTGTGACGATCAAAATTAAATTACCAGTGACTTCCCGTATTCGACAGAGTGTTTTTGTATTTTTAATATCAAAGCAATTTTTTGGCAAAAAAACTGTATAAGCATGCTGGCATGAACCACATGACGCATCTTAGGGTACACCTGGTGTACACCTGTACCAGATCCGATGGCTTCTGTGTTATTGAAAAAGTAAATTAGTCTAGGACCTGTATAGCAGTTTGCATGTGTTCCATTAAGGACAGATAATCTCAACTATTTTGACTAATCGAAATGTTTTCTCGCTAACCGAGATATTTTTTGCCCATAAGACTACGTCATAAATTATCATTTTACGATAATTTGACGTCTTTTGACGTCTTGAGAAAAGTTTGTTGGGGCGACAAAACATCAAAACTTCACATATAAATATGAACACATGGAAAACGATTACTGCAAGTCGTTGGTTCGTAATTTGGTGGAATTCACAAGTTATACAAGGATGCAGCAAGGACTGTTTTCACAAATACCTAGCAACGGTTGACGTAGAGGTAGGAAATTTCAAGAAAATCCGGTTTTTCCCGGTTAAAATTGAGGTTATCCAACGGATAGTTAAACACCCCACTATCCATGCTTCGCGCAATGCTTTTTTATCCGGTGGATAGCTATCCATTGGATAGAAGATTTATCCACAGGATAGGACTTATCCACTGGATAAGTTATCCACCTTAAGTCCCGGATGTACGCCAATGAAAATTAATATTTTTGGTTTTTTGCTTGTTTTTATGACCATCATACAAAAATATATTGATTATAATGGGAAAATAATGTTGTAGTTTTTTAGGTCTTGTAATTTTGGTTGCAGACAGCCGGTTTTCGCGAGAGTATAGGAGTTTTTCAACTTTAAGTTTTGTCTAGCAAGCAGCAAGACATAGCAACCAATTTTCGACAAGGCTTTTTTCACCCGGTTTTGGCAAAATATTTGCAAAATTATCCCACATCTAGACATAAATTAAACTTTTTTGCCTTGAGACAGAACTCCACATTGTTTCAGGGGTGTGCCAAGGTACATGAACCACAATACTACAGTGTATAAAACTTTTCCAGACTTGTCAAGTTTGCTCGTCGGATTTTTTTCAAACACAAACATCGCATATTTGTTTGTAAATACTCAATGTTAAACATACCCAACTTTATCCAGCATTCAAAACACTAAATTTACAGCGTTTAAGTTAGGCCCGTACTAATGTTTACCATTTTCTGCCTTAATTTTTGTTTTAAAAACTTCGAGTGCGAAAATTTTTTTCTCGGCATTTTATTTTTCTGGCCTTCTCCCTTTCTCGTTTTCTCGTCGTATCTTGTCGTGAATAGTCGATCATGCAACAACAAATAGGAGCACGACCTTACATCCGGGATCTGCATCCGGGACTTGAATTTGCCCCCCATTAGCAAACTTCAATTTGACCCGCGAGCTTGACTGAATTTATACAGTGTCGTATGAAAAAAGAAATATCTAGGTTTAAATTCATGGCAAAATAAAGGGATCGGTGCAAATTCAACGGCGTGCAAGGCATTTCCAACACCGAGGGGTAAATAGTCGATGCGCTGAAAATGGCCTTCGAAAGGACGAACTTCTCACTTGGAAGAGGTTAGTTTACCTAGTTTGTTGCGATCGTGGAATAATTTTGCCATGTATAATATCCCGTGCATTGTAGTTTTTAGCATGCCCATTCTTAGAGCCGTGTGTATATTTCTTTGCTCGTTTTTTGTTCATTAAAATTGGCATGTGCTGTTGAGTTTTCGGTTGTTCGATTCATCAAAGCGACTTGGCTTGCCTAGGGTTGTTTTGTTTGAAAGTTTTGGCGGGAAAAATGTAAACATTGCCCTTTAAAGTCAATTGAAGGCCTTACGATACGGTATATACGCTAGTTACTGGATATCCTTGTTTGTTTTTCATCTGCAAACCTTCGTAGAAGCTTTGGTTTTTGTTTTTCTGCAATTCACCAGCAAAAAATAAGTTCTAAACCTGCAAAAATGGCAGATAAACCTGGCTGCTCAACGAATGTAAATAAAACACAATGTAGATAAAATATATCAAATTATAGACTATGTACAGTTAGAACTGCTTGAAGTCCCATCATCCTTAACATGCACTCAGGTCTTGCACGCAGCAATGGAATGGGGAAGTATCAGATGATGCTGTTCTCTTTGAGGATATAGCATTTAAAAAGTCATCCTATCTAAAAGATAAGAAACGAAAATATAGAACTGAAAGAAATCAGAATTACAATCCAACACCATCAAACCGCCAAGTAACTGAAACTCTAACAATTTTCAACCAGTCCTCCACAATGAAATGCATGATAAACTACCTTCAAAGAAAAGATGCACTGCTAACCCTCAAACTAACTTAAATAACAGCCATGTGAGAGAACTACTACTAGAAAATTTGAAAGGCACTAAGGTTTGTTTGGCCAATGTCCCTACTGAAAAAGCAGAATTCATTACTAATTTAGAAGTGACATACGAGCAAATGCTAGAAATTGAATAAACACCCTGGGACAAGCGTCATGTGAAAGGTGGTATGTGAAAGGAAAAAAAAAGCGAATTAACTGCTTCAAATTTGGATTGTGGTAAAAAGGAGAAAATCTATTTTCCAAAGTCAATTTTGACACACTTTGACAAGTACACAAAGTCTTCATCATGCCCAGCACCTTGTAAATGGGGTAAACAAAATGAAACTGAGGCATTAAAACAGTATGTTTCTCACAAACAACATTCTGTAAGCATCTCGTCATGTGGTTTTGTAGTCGACCAAACATCACCCTGGTTGGGGGCCAGTCCTGATTTTCTCATCCATGATTCAACTGAGTCCACCACTATTGGTCTTGGAGAGATCAAATGTCCATATTCAAAGAGAAATGAAACAATTGATGAGGCTGGTGAGGACAAAACATTTTTTCTTGCAAAAGTTGATGGGAAAGTTTTGCTGAAAACAAATCACAAATATTACTTTCCAAGGGAGTTTAGGCATACTACAGCTTAAGTGGTCAGATTTTGTTGTTTACACAAAAAAAGATTTACATGTTGAAAGGATGTTCTTTGATAATGAACTCTGGGAGAAAACCATGTTGCCAGAGTTAACAGGGTTCTATTTTGAGTATGTGTTTCCACAAATAAAACTTTGAATGAAACTTTTTCAATACCAGTAAATCATCATGCAATGTTACAAATTTCATACATGTACAAAAATTATAATCATGGAAGTTACTTGCTGATTATTTTTCAAATCTAAATCTATGATAATCTAATGTAAAAAACGAAGCAATTAATGAATTAGTTCTTTTAAACATAGTTAAAATAATGTCATGAAATACATGTGTTGCCAATTTACTGAATAGTAATTTCCTCCTTTTCAACAATCAGTGGAGGTAAAAATAATGTTAAATAGGTGCAAATGGACCATATTTTGTCAAGGTCTTTTGCAATTGTCAGGGGAATGTCCTGGTGTAAAATTCTAAAGCTTTTAATTCTTGCTATAGCTCTCTCCATGTGAACCCTCACTGATGCAATTTTACGAGTTGTCAGTTCCTCATCTAGGGACAGTTGGTCCTTACCATCCAAAATGGTGGGATGTTCAATGTTACATTATTGGGCAGATCATCCTGAATATCAAAACCCCGGTCAGCCATTATTTGATCATTGGGTTCTAGTAAGTCCAAAATTCCACAATCTTTTGTGATCTTCCTGTCACTGGTTCTACCAGCATATAAAGAAGACACAAAACTGGGGTAACCACTAGGAGAAATGCCAATCAACCCTTTTGCTGTATTGTGATTTTTGTATGATGAATATGTTATGGACTGGCTTCTACATGAAGATGGCCTTTCAATAAACAATTCTGTGCAATCTATTAACAGGTCGAGCATATAGAATTGTTGACCAAGACTGTAGAAACATAAATGCAAAATTTTTGACGAAATGAAGCCTTTGAGAGTCCGCATTGCGTCAACGTAGATGTATATAGCTGATGCAAGTAACAAAAGATTGTTAATCATTACTTAAAAATTCTTTTATTGTTTTTTGACGATATTGTTGCAGATATTGCATCTAACACAGCAATGTTTCCATTTTTTTGCACATTTTCGATGCCAGATTGAAAATCTTATTTTGAACCGTAGCTGAAATTTGTCTCCGTCATATGCAAATGTTAAACTAGTGTTTTCGGATAATTTGAAGCGTGCTCTTTTACATGACATATACCATAACCTCATATTTAGTCGGAGACATGTCGAAAATTTAACCCGAAAAAAGACGTCAAAAACTGGTTAAAACCGGAAGTAGTAATTTATTGGTCGAAATGAAGCGTCTGTATGCTTTTGCTTTATTGTATTTTAAATATAATTTGTTTATTGTCCATCACATGAAGCTTATTCATGCAAAAAAGCAGAGTAATAGAACAAGTACAAGAAATTTTAAGAGGTTCTGAAGTTAGATCTTGTGCCGGAAGTGAATTTAATGAGGCCGAAGCGGTAAAATTGAGGAATTTTTCAGCCGCTATAAATCAATAACCGTTTGAGATACCGCCCCAAAACTTTGCATGCTTTCAATTCTTACATATGCCTACATATGGCGAAAAAATCAGCCAAATCCAAATTGGTGGGTTACAACCCTGTGATGATTTGACATGGAATGACCCCCTACCATCAGCAGCATTGACGTATTG
>NW_027670809.1:0-26976 GCF_964199315.1 Orbicella franksi
ATAGAAAGTTGAGAAGTGAATTAATAGGGAGGGGGGTGCATGATCAAAGCTGCAGACTTGCCTTTTATTGTACATGCCATCAGGCTTTGAAGCCTTAATTTTCAAGTCAGCGCGTGTCATAGATGTCTTGAGAATTTCTTAGTTAATCAGACCTTATAATTTTTATTCTCATTGAATTGATTCTCATTTGAACTCTTAAGAAAGTTGAGAAGTGACTCTTGGATCCCTCTGAATAGGATCTTAGTTTATTCTCAGTGAATTTATTCTCATTTGAACTCTTGATAGAAAGTTGAGAAGTGAATTAATAGGGAGGGGGGTGCATGATCAAAGCTGCAGACTTGCCTTTTATTGTACATGCCATCAGGCTTTGAAGCCTTAATTTTCAAGTCAGCGCGTGTCATAGATGTCTTGAGAATTTCTTAGTTAATCAGACCTTATAATTTTTATTCTCATTGAATTGATTCTCATTTGAACTCTTAAGAAAGTTGAGAAGTGACTCTTGGATCCCTCTGAATAGGATCTTAGTTTATTCTCAGTGAATTTATTCTCATTTGAACTCTTGATAGAAAGTTGAGAAGTGAATTAATAGGGAGGGGGGTGCATGATCAAAGCTGCAGACTTGCCTTTTATTGTACATGCCATCAGGCTTTGAAGCCTTAATTTTCAAGTCAGCGCGTGTCATAGATGTCTTGAGAATTTCTTAGTTAATCAGACCTTATAATTTTTATTCTCATTGAATTGATTCTCATTTGAACTCTTAAGAAAGTTGAGAAGTGACTCTTGGATCCCTCTGAATAGGATCTTAGTTTATTCTCAGTGAATTTATTCTCATTTGAACTCTTGATAGAAAGTTGAGAAGTGAATTAATAGGGAGGGGGGTGCATGATCAAAGCTGCAGACTTGCCTTTTATTGTACATGCCATCAGGCTTTGAAGCCTTAATTTTCAAGTCAGCGCGTGTCATAGATGTCTTGAGAATTTCTTAGTTAATCAGACCTTATAATTTTTATTCTCATTGAATTGATTCTCATTTGAACTCTTAAGAAAGTTGAGAAGTGACTCTTGGATCCCTCTGAATAGGATCTTAGTTTATTCTCAGTGAATTTATTCTCATTTGAACTCTTGATAGAAAGTTGAGAAGTGAATTAATAGGGAGGGGGGTGCATGATCAAAGCTGCAGACTTGCCTTTTATTGTACATGCCATCAGGCTTTGAAGCCTTAATTTTCAAGTCAGCGCGTGTCATAGATGTCTTGAGAATTTCTTAGTTAATCAGACCTTATAATTTTTATTCTCATTGAATTGATTCTCATTTGAACTCTTAAGAAAGTTGAGAAGTGACTCTTGGATCCCTCTGAATAGGATCTTAGTTTATTCTCAGTGAATTTATTCTCATTTGAACTCTTGATAGAAAGTTGAGAAGTGAATTAATAGGGAGGGGGGTGCATGATCAAAGCTGCAGACTTGCCTTTTATTGTACATGCCATCAGGCTTTGAAGCCTTAATTTTCAAGTCAGCGCGTGTCATAGATGTCTTGAGAATTTCTTAGTTAATCAGACCTTATAATTTTTATTCTCATTGAATTGATTCTCATTTGAACTCTTAAGAAAGTTGAGAAGTGACTCTTGGATCCCTCTGAATAGGATCTTAGTTTATTCTCAGTGAATTTATTCTCATTTGAACTCTTGATAGAAAGTTGAGAAGTGAATTAATAGGGAGGGGGGTGCATGATCAAAGCTGCAGACTTGCCTTTTATTGTACATGCCATCAGGCTTTGAAGCCTTAATTTTCAAGTCAGCGCGTGTCATAGATGTCTTGAGAATTTCTTAGTTAATCAGACCTTATAATTTTTATTCTCATTGAATTGATTCTCATTTGAACTCTTAAGAAAGTTGAGAAGTGACTCTTGGATCCCTCTGAATAGGATCTTAGTTTATTCTCAGTGAATTTATTCTCATTTGAACTCTTGATAGAAAGTTGAGAAGTGAATTAATAGGGAGGGGGGTGCATGATCAAAGCTGCAGACTTGCCTTTTATTGTACATGCCATCAGGCTTTGAAGCCTTAATTTTCAAGTCAGCGCGTGTCATAGATGTCTTGAGAATTTCTTAGTTAATCAGACCTTATAATTTTTATTCTCATTGAATTGATTCTCATTTGAACTCTTAAGAAAGTTGAGAAGTGACTCTTGGATCCCTCTGAATAGGATCTTAGTTTATTCTCAGTGAATTTATTCTCATTTGAACTCTTGATAGAAAGTTGAGAAGTGAATTAATAGGGAGGGGGGTGCATGATCAAAGCTGCAGACTTGCCTTTTATTGTACATGCCATCAGGCTTTGAAGCCTTAATTTTCAAGTCAGCGCGTGTCATAGATGTCTTGAGAATTTCTTAGTTAATCAGACCTTATAATTTTTATTCTCATTGAATTGATTCTCATTTGAACTCTTAAGAAAGTTGAGAAGTGACTCTTGGATCCCTCTGAATAGGATCTTAGTTTATTCTCAGTGAATTTATTCTCATTTGAACTCTTGATAGAAAGTTGAGAAGTGAATTAATAGGGAGGGGGGTGCATGATCAAAGCTGCAGACTTGCCTTTTATTGTACATGCCATCAGGCTTTGAAGCCTTAATTTTCAAGTCAGCGCGTGTCATAGATGTCTTGAGAATTTCTTAGTTAATCAGACCTTATAATTTTTATTCTCATTGAATTGATTCTCATTTGAACTCTTAAGAAAGTTGAGAAGTGACTCTTGGATCCCTCTGAATAGGATCTTAGTTTATTCTCAGTGAATTTATTCTCATTTGAACTCTTGATAGAAAGTTGAGAAGTGAATTAATAGGGAGGGGGGTGCATGATCAAAGCTGCAGACTTGCCTTTTATTGTACATGCCATCAGGCTTTGAAGCCTTAATTTTCAAGTCAGCGCGTGTCATAGATGTCTTGAGAATTTCTTAGTTAATCAGACCTTATAATTTTTATTCTCATTGAATTGATTCTCATTTGAACTCTTAAGAAAGTTGAGAAGTGACTCTTGGATCCCTCTGAATAGGATCTTAGTTTATTCTCAGTGAATTTATTCTCATTTGAACTCTTGATAGAAAGTTGAGAAGTGAATTAATAGGGAGGGGGGTGCATGATCAAAGCTGCAGACTTGCCTTTTATTGTACATGCCATCAGGCTTTGAAGCCTTAATTTTCAAGTCAGCGCGTGTCATAGATGTCTTGAGAATTTCTTAGTTAATCAGACCTTATAATTTTTATTCTCATTGAATTGATTCTCATTTGAACTCTTAAGAAAGTTGAGAAGTGACTCTTGGATCCCTCTGAATAGGATCTTAGTTTATTCTCAGTGAATTTATTCTCATTTGAACTCTTGATAGAAAGTTGAGAAGTGAATTAATAGGGAGGGGGGTGCATGATCAAAGCTGCAGACTTGCCTTTTATTGTACATGCCATCAGGCTTTGAAGCCTTAATTTTCAAGTCAGCGCGTGTCATAGATGTCTTGAGAATTTCTTAGTTAATCAGACCTTATAATTTTTATTCTCATTGAATTGATTCTCATTTGAACTCTTAAGAAAGTTGAGAAGTGACTCTTGGATCCCTCTGAATAGGATCTTAGTTTATTCTCAGTGAATTTATTCTCATTTGAACTCTTGATAGAAAGTTGAGAAGTGAATTAATAGGGAGGGGGGTGCATGATCAAAGCTGCAGACTTGCCTTTTATTGTACATGCCATCAGGCTTTGAAGCCTTAATTTTCAAGTCAGCGCGTGTCATAGATGTCTTGAGAATTTCTTAGTTAATCAGACCTTATAATTTTTATTCTCATTGAATTGATTCTCATTTGAACTCTTAAGAAAGTTGAGAAGTGACTCTTGGATCCCTCTGAATAGGATCTTAGTTTATTCTCAGTGAATTTATTCTCATTTGAACTCTTGATAGAAAGTTGAGAAGTGAATTAATAGGGAGGGGGGTGCATGATCAAAGCTGCAGACTTGCCTTTTATTGTACATGCCATCAGGCTTTGAAGCCTTAATTTTCAAGTCAGCGCGTGTCATAGATGTCTTGAGAATTTCTTAGTTAATCAGACCTTATAATTTTTATTCTCATTGAATTGATTCTCATTTGAACTCTTAAGAAAGTTGAGAAGTGACTCTTGGATCCCTCTGAATAGGATCTTAGTTTATTCTCAGTGAATTTATTCTCATTTGAACTCTTGATAGAAAGTTGAGAAGTGAATTAATAGGGAGGGGGGTGCATGATCAAAGCTGCAGACTTGCCTTTTATTGTACATGCCATCAGGCTTTGAAGCCTTAATTTTCAAGTCAGCGCGTGTCATAGATGTCTTGAGAATTTCTTAGTTAATCAGACCTTATAATTTTTATTCTCATTGAATTGATTCTCATTTGAACTCTTAAGAAAGTTGAGAAGTGACTCTTGGATCCCTCTGAATAGGATCTTAGTTTATTCTCAGTGAATTTATTCTCATTTGAACTCTTGATAGAAAGTTGAGAAGTGAATTAATAGGGAGGGGGGTGCATGATCAAAGCTGCAGACTTGCCTTTTATTGTACATGCCATCAGGCTTTGAAGCCTTAATTTTCAAGTCAGCGCGTGTCATAGATGTCTTGAGAATTTCTTAGTTAATCAGACCTTATAATTTTTATTCTCATTGAATTGATTCTCATTTGAACTCTTAAGAAAGTTGAGAAGTGACTCTTGGATCCCTCTGAATAGGATCTTAGTTTATTCTCAGTGAATTTATTCTCATTTGAACTCTTGATAGAAAGTTGAGAAGTGAATTAATAGGGAGGGGGGTGCATGATCAAAGCTGCAGACTTGCCTTTTATTGTACATGCCATCAGGCTTTGAAGCCTTAATTTTCAAGTCAGCGCGTGTCATAGATGTCTTGAGAATTTCTTAGTTAATCAGACCTTATAATTTTTATTCTCATTGAATTGATTCTCATTTGAACTCTTAAGAAAGTTGAGAAGTGACTCTTGGATCCCTCTGAATAGGATCTTAGTTTATTCTCAGTGAATTTATTCTCATTTGAACTCTTGATAGAAAGTTGAGAAGTGAATTAATAGGGAGGGGGGTGCATGATCAAAGCTGCAGACTTGCCTTTTATTGTACATGCCATCAGGCTTTGAAGCCTTAATTTTCAAGTCAGCGCGTGTCATAGATGTCTTGAGAATTTCTTAGTTAATCAGACCTTATAATTTTTATTCTCATTGAATTGATTCTCATTTGAACTCTTAAGAAAGTTGAGAAGTGACTCTTGGATCCCTCTGAATAGGATCTTAGTTTATTCTCAGTGAATTTATTCTCATTTGAACTCTTGATAGAAAGTTGAGAAGTGAATTAATAGGGAGGGGGGTGCATGATCAAAGCTGCAGACTTGCCTTTTATTGTACATGCCATCAGGCTTTGAAGCCTTAATTTTCAAGTCAGCGCGTGTCATAGATGTCTTGAGAATTTCTTAGTTAATCAGACCTTATAATTTTTATTCTCATTGAATTGATTCTCATTTGAACTCTTAAGAAAGTTGAGAAGTGACTCTTGGATCCCTCTGAATAGGATCTTAGTTTATTCTCAGTGAATTTATTCTCATTTGAACTCTTGATAGAAAGTTGAGAAGTGAATTAATAGGGAGGGGGGTGCATGATCAAAGCTGCAGACTTGCCTTTTATTGTACATGCCATCAGGCTTTGAAGCCTTAATTTTCAAGTCAGCGCGTGTCATAGATGTCTTGAGAATTTCTTAGTTAATCAGACCTTATAATTTTTATTCTCATTGAATTGATTCTCATTTGAACTCTTAAGAAAGTTGAGAAGTGACTCTTGGATCCCTCTGAATAGGATCTTAGTTTATTCTCAGTGAATTTATTCTCATTTGAACTCTTGATAGAAAGTTGAGAAGTGAATTAATAGGGAGGGGGGTGCATGATCAAAGCTGCAGACTTGCCTTTTATTGTACATGCCATCAGGCTTTGAAGCCTTAATTTTCAAGTCAGCGCGTGTCATAGATGTCTTGAGAATTTCTTAGTTAATCAGACCTTATAATTTTTATTCTCATTGAATTGATTCTCATTTGAACTCTTAAGAAAGTTGAGAAGTGACTCTTGGATCCCTCTGAATAGGATCTTAGTTTATTCTCAGTGAATTTATTCTCATTTGAACTCTTGATAGAAAGTTGAGAAGTGAATTAATAGGGAGGGGGGTGCATGATCAAAGCTGCAGACTTGCCTTTTATTGTACATGCCATCAGGCTTTGAAGCCTTAATTTTCAAGTCAGCGCGTGTCATAGATGTCTTGAGAATTTCTTAGTTAATCAGACCTTATAATTTTTATTCTCATTGAATTGATTCTCATTTGAACTCTTAAGAAAGTTGAGAAGTGACTCTTGGATCCCTCTGAATAGGATCTTAGTTTATTCTCAGTGAATTTATTCTCATTTGAACTCTTGATAGAAAGTTGAGAAGTGAATTAATAGGGAGGGGGGTGCATGATCAAAGCTGCAGACTTGCCTTTTATTGTACATGCCATCAGGCTTTGAAGCCTTAATTTTCAAGTCAGCGCGTGTCATAGATGTCTTGAGAATTTCTTAGTTAATCAGACCTTATAATTTTTATTCTCATTGAATTGATTCTCATTTGAACTCTTAAGAAAGTTGAGAAGTGACTCTTGGATCCCTCTGAATAGGATCTTAGTTTATTCTCAGTGAATTTATTCTCATTTGAACTCTTGATAGAAAGTTGAGAAGTGAATTAATAGGGAGGGGGGTGCATGATCAAAGCTGCAGACTTGCCTTTTATTGTACATGCCATCAGGCTTTGAAGCCTTAATTTTCAAGTCAGCGCGTGTCATAGATGTCTTGAGAATTTCTTAGTTAATCAGACCTTATAATTTTTATTCTCATTGAATTGATTCTCATTTGAACTCTTAAGAAAGTTGAGAAGTGACTCTTGGATCCCTCTGAATAGGATCTTAGTTTATTCTCAGTGAATTTATTCTCATTTGAACTCTTGATAGAAAGTTGAGAAGTGAATTAATAGGGAGGGGGGTGCATGATCAAAGCTGCAGACTTGCCTTTTATTGTACATGCCATCAGGCTTTGAAGCCTTAATTTTCAAGTCAGCGCGTGTCATAGATGTCTTGAGAATTTCTTAGTTAATCAGACCTTATAATTTTTATTCTCATTGAATTGATTCTCATTTGAACTCTTAAGAAAGTTGAGAAGTGACTCTTGGATCCCTCTGAATAGGATCTTAGTTTATTCTCAGTGAATTTATTCTCATTTGAACTCTTGATAGAAAGTTGAGAAGTGAATTAATAGGGAGGGGGGTGCATGATCAAAGCTGCAGACTTGCCTTTTATTGTACATGCCATCAGGCTTTGAAGCCTTAATTTTCAAGTCAGCGCGTGTCATAGATGTCTTGAGAATTTCTTAGTTAATCAGACCTTATAATTTTTATTCTCATTGAATTGATTCTCATTTGAACTCTTAAGAAAGTTGAGAAGTGACTCTTGGATCCCTCTGAATAGGATCTTAGTTTATTCTCAGTGAATTTATTCTCATTTGAACTCTTGATAGAAAGTTGAGAAGTGAATTAATAGGGAGGGGGGTGCATGATCAAAGCTGCAGACTTGCCTTTTATTGTACATGCCATCAGGCTTTGAAGCCTTAATTTTCAAGTCAGCGCGTGTCATAGATGTCTTGAGAATTTCTTAGTTAATCAGACCTTATAATTTTTATTCTCATTGAATTGATTCTCATTTGAACTCTTAAGAAAGTTGAGAAGTGACTCTTGGATCCCTCTGAATAGGATCTTAGTTTATTCTCAGTGAATTTATTCTCATTTGAACTCTTGATAGAAAGTTGAGAAGTGAATTAATAGGGAGGGGGGTGCATGATCAAAGCTGCAGACTTGCCTTTTATTGTACATGCCATCAGGCTTTGAAGCCTTAATTTTCAAGTCAGCGCGTGTCATAGATGTCTTGAGAATTTCTTAGTTAATCAGACCTTATAATTTTTATTCTCATTGAATTGATTCTCATTTGAACTCTTAAGAAAGTTGAGAAGTGACTCTTGGATCCCTCTGAATAGGATCTTAGTTTATTCTCAGTGAATTTATTCTCATTTGAACTCTTGATAGAAAGTTGAGAAGTGAATTAATAGGGAGGGGGGTGCATGATCAAAGCTGCAGACTTGCCTTTTATTGTACATGCCATCAGGCTTTGAAGCCTTAATTTTCAAGTCAGCGCGTGTCATAGATGTCTTGAGAATTTCTTAGTTAATCAGACCTTATAATTTTTATTCTCATTGAATTGATTCTCATTTGAACTCTTAAGAAAGTTGAGAAGTGACTCTTGGATCCCTCTGAATAGGATCTTAGTTTATTCTCAGTGAATTTATTCTCATTTGAACTCTTGATAGAAAGTTGAGAAGTGAATTAATAGGGAGGGGGGTGCATGATCAAAGCTGCAGACTTGCCTTTTATTGTACATGCCATCAGGCTTTGAAGCCTTAATTTTCAAGTCAGCGCGTGTCATAGATGTCTTGAGAATTTCTTAGTTAATCAGACCTTATAATTTTTATTCTCATTGAATTGATTCTCATTTGAACTCTTAAGAAAGTTGAGAAGTGACTCTTGGATCCCTCTGAATAGGATCTTAGTTTATTCTCAGTGAATTTATTCTCATTTGAACTCTTGATAGAAAGTTGAGAAGTGAATTAATAGGGAGGGGGGTGCATGATCAAAGCTGCAGACTTGCCTTTTATTGTACATGCCATCAGGCTTTGAAGCCTTAATTTTCAAGTCAGCGCGTGTCATAGATGTCTTGAGAATTTCTTAGTTAATCAGACCTTATAATTTTTATTCTCATTGAATTGATTCTCATTTGAACTCTTAAGAAAGTTGAGAAGTGACTCTTGGATCCCTCTGAATAGGATCTTAGTTTATTCTCAGTGAATTTATTCTCATTTGAACTCTTGATAGAAAGTTGAGAAGTGAATTAATAGGGAGGGGGGTGCATGATCAAAGCTGCAGACTTGCCTTTTATTGTACATGCCATCAGGCTTTGAAGCCTTAATTTTCAAGTCAGCGCGTGTCATAGATGTCTTGAGAATTTCTTAGTTAATCAGACCTTATAATTTTTATTCTCATTGAATTGATTCTCATTTGAACTCTTAAGAAAGTTGAGAAGTGACTCTTGGATCCCTCTGAATAGGATCTTAGTTTATTCTCAGTGAATTTATTCTCATTTGAACTCTTGATAGAAAGTTGAGAAGTGAATTAATAGGGAGGGGGGTGCATGATCAAAGCTGCAGACTTGCCTTTTATTGTACATGCCATCAGGCTTTGAAGCCTTAATTTTCAAGTCAGCGCGTGTCATAGATGTCTTGAGAATTTCTTAGTTAATCAGACCTTATAATTTTTATTCTCATTGAATTGATTCTCATTTGAACTCTTAAGAAAGTTGAGAAGTGACTCTTGGATCCCTCTGAATAGGATCTTAGTTTATTCTCAGTGAATTTATTCTCATTTGAACTCTTGATAGAAAGTTGAGAAGTGAATTAATAGGGAGGGGGGTGCATGATCAAAGCTGCAGACTTGCCTTTTATTGTACATGCCATCAGGCTTTGAAGCCTTAATTTTCAAGTCAGCGCGTGTCATAGATGTCTTGAGAATTTCTTAGTTAATCAGACCTTATAATTTTTATTCTCATTGAATTGATTCTCATTTGAACTCTTAAGAAAGTTGAGAAGTGACTCTTGGATCCCTCTGAATAGGATCTTAGTTTATTCTCAGTGAATTTATTCTCATTTGAACTCTTGATAGAAAGTTGAGAAGTGAATTAATAGGGAGGGGGGTGCATGATCAAAGCTGCAGACTTGCCTTTTATTGTACATGCCATCAGGCTTTGAAGCCTTAATTTTCAAGTCAGCGCGTGTCATAGATGTCTTGAGAATTTCTTAGTTAATCAGACCTTATAATTTTTATTCTCATTGAATTGATTCTCATTTGAACTCTTAAGAAAGTTGAGAAGTGACTCTTGGATCCCTCTGAATAGGATCTTAGTTTATTCTCAGTGAATTTATTCTCATTTGAACTCTTGATAGAAAGTTGAGAAGTGAATTAATAGGGAGGGGGGTGCATGATCAAAGCTGCAGACTTGCCTTTTATTGTACATGCCATCAGGCTTTGAAGCCTTAATTTTCAAGTCAGCGCGTGTCATAGATGTCTTGAGAATTTCTTAGTTAATCAGACCTTATAATTTTTATTCTCATTGAATTGATTCTCATTTGAACTCTTAAGAAAGTTGAGAAGTGACTCTTGGATCCCTCTGAATAGGATCTTAGTTTATTCTCAGTGAATTTATTCTCATTTGAACTCTTGATAGAAAGTTGAGAAGTGAATTAATAGGGAGGGGGGTGCATGATCAAAGCTGCAGACTTGCCTTTTATTGTACATGCCATCAGGCTTTGAAGCCTTAATTTTCAAGTCAGCGCGTGTCATAGATGTCTTGAGAATTTCTTAGTTAATCAGACCTTATAATTTTTATTCTCATTGAATTGATTCTCATTTGAACTCTTAAGAAAGTTGAGAAGTGACTCTTGGATCCCTCTGAATAGGATCTTAGTTTATTCTCAGTGAATTTATTCTCATTTGAACTCTTGATAGAAAGTTGAGAAGTGAATTAATAGGGAGGGGGGTGCATGATCAAAGCTGCAGACTTGCCTTTTATTGTACATGCCATCAGGCTTTGAAGCCTTAATTTTCAAGTCAGCGCGTGTCATAGATGTCTTGAGAATTTCTTAGTTAATCAGACCTTATAATTTTTATTCTCATTGAATTGATTCTCATTTGAACTCTTAAGAAAGTTGAGAAGTGACTCTTGGATCCCTCTGAATAGGATCTTAGTTTATTCTCAGTGAATTTATTCTCATTTGAACTCTTATAGAAAGTTGAGAAGTGAATTAATAGGGAGGGGGGTGCATGATCAAAGCTGCAGACTTGCCTTTTATTGTACATGCCATCAGGCTTTGAAGCCTTAATTTTCAAGTCAGCGCGTGTCATAGATGTCTTGAGAATTTCTTAGTTAATCAGACCTTATAATTTTTATTCTCATTGAATTGATTCTCATTTGAACTCTTAAGAAAGTTGAGAAGTGACTCTTGGATCCCTCTGAATAGGATCTTAGTTTATTCTCAGTGAATTTATTCTCATTTGAACTCTTGATAGAAAGTTGAGAAGTGAATTAATAGGGAGGGGGGTGCATGATCAAAGCTGCAGACTTGCCTTTTATTGTACATGCCATCAGGCTTTGAAGCCTTAATTTTCAAGTCAGCGCGTGTCATAGATGTCTTGAGAATTTCTTAGTTAATCAGACCTTATAATTTTTATTCTCATTGAATTGATTCTCATTTGAACTCTTAAGAAAGTTGAGAAGTGACTCTTGGATCCCTCTGAATAGGATCTTAGTTTATTCTCAGTGAATTTATTCTCATTTGAACTCTTGATAGAAAGTTGAGAAGTGAATTAATAGGGAGGGGGGTGCATGATCAAAGCTGCAGACTTGCCTTTTATTGTACATGCCATCAGGCTTTGAAGCCTTAATTTTCAAGTCAGCGCGTGTCATAGATGTCTTGAGAATTTCTTAGTTAATCAGACCTTATAATTTTTATTCTCATTGAATTGATTCTCATTTGAACTCTTAAGAAAGTTGAGAAGTGACTCTTGGATCCCTCTGAATAGGATCTTAGTTTATTCTCAGTGAATTTATTCTCATTTGAACTCTTGATAGAAAGTTGAGAAGTGAATTAATAGGGAGGGGGGTGCATGATCAAAGCTGCAGACTTGCCTTTTATTGTACATGCCATCAGGCTTTGAAGCCTTAATTTTCAAGTCAGCGCGTGTCATAGATGTCTTGAGAATTTCTTAGTTAATCAGACCTTATAATTTTTATTCTCATTGAATTGATTCTCATTTGAACTCTTAAGAAAGTTGAGAAGTGACTCTTGGATCCCTCTGAATAGGATCTTAGTTTATTCTCAGTGAATTTATTCTCATTTGAACTCTTGATAGAAAGTTGAGAAGTGAATTAATAGGGAGGGGGGTGCATGATCAAAGCTGCAGACTTGCCTTTTATTGTACATGCCATCAGGCTTTGAAGCCTTAATTTTCAAGTCAGCGCGTGTCATAGATGTCTTGAGAATTTCTTAGTTAATCAGACCTTATAATTTTTATTCTCATTGAATTGATTCTCATTTGAACTCTTAAGAAAGTTGAGAAGTGACTCTTGGATCCCTCTGAATAGGATCTTAGTTTATTCTCAGTGAATTTATTCTCATTTGAACTCTTGATAGAAAGTTGAGAAGTGAATTAATAGGGAGGGGGGTGCATGATCAAAGCTGCAGACTTGCCTTTTATTGTACATGCCATCAGGCTTTGAAGCCTTAATTTTCAAGTCAGCGCGTGTCATAGATGTCTTGAGAATTTCTTAGTTAATCAGACCTTATAATTTTTATTCTCATTGAATTGATTCTCATTTGAACTCTTAAGAAAGTTGAGAAGTGACTCTTGGATCCCTCTGAATAGGATCTTAGTTTATTCTCAGTGAATTTATTCTCATTTGAACTCTTGATAGAAAGTTGAGAAGTGAATTAATAGGGAGGGGGGTGCATGATCAAAGCTGCAGACTTGCCTTTTATTGTACATGCCATCAGGCTTTGAAGCCTTAATTTTCAAGTCAGCGCGTGTCATAGATGTCTTGAGAATTTCTTAGTTAATCAGACCTTATAATTTTTATTCTCATTGAATTGATTCTCATTTGAACTCTTAAGAAAGTTGAGAAGTGACTCTTGGATCCCTCTGAATAGGATCTTAGTTTATTCTCAGTGAATTTATTCTCATTTGAACTCTTGATAGAAAGTTGAGAAGTGAATTAATAGGGAGGGGGGTGCATGATCAAAGCTGCAGACTTGCCTTTTATTGTACATGCCATCAGGCTTTGAAGCCTTAATTTTCAAGTCAGCGCGTGTCATAGATGTCTTGAGAATTTCTTAGTTAATCAGACCTTATAATTTTTATTCTCATTGAATTGATTCTCATTTGAACTCTTAAGAAAGTTGAGAAGTGACTCTTGGATCCCTCTGAATAGGATCTTAGTTTATTCTCAGTGAATTTATTCTCATTTGAACTCTTGATAGAAAGTTGAGAAGTGAATTAATAGGGAGGGGGGTGCATGATCAAAGCTGCAGACTTGCCTTTTATTGTACATGCCATCAGGCTTTGAAGCCTTAATTTTCAAGTCAGCGCGTGTCATAGATGTCTTGAGAATTTCTTAGTTAATCAGACCTTATAATTTTTATTCTCATTGAATTGATTCTCATTTGAACTCTTAAGAAAGTTGAGAAGTGACTCTTGGATCCCTCTGAATAGGATCTTAGTTTATTCTCAGTGAATTTATTCTCATTTGAACTCTTGATAGAAAGTTGAGAAGTGAATTAATAGGGAGGGGGGTGCATGATCAAAGCTGCAGACTTGCCTTTTATTGTACATGCCATCAGGCTTTGAAGCCTTAATTTTCAAGTCAGCGCGTGTCATAGATGTCTTGAGAATTTCTTAGTTAATCAGACCTTATAATTTTTATTCTCATTGAATTGATTCTCATTTGAACTCTTAAGAAAGTTGAGAAGTGACTCTTGGATCCCTCTGAATAGGATCTTAGTTTATTCTCAGTGAATTTATTCTCATTTGAACTCTTGATAGAAAGTTGAGAAGTGAATTAATAGGGAGGGGGGTGCATGATCAAAGCTGCAGACTTGCCTTTTATTGTACATGCCATCAGGCTTTGAAGCCTTAATTTTCAAGTCAGCGCGTGTCATAGATGTCTTGAGAATTTCTTAGTTAATCAGACCTTATAATTTTTATTCTCATTGAATTGATTCTCATTTGAACTCTTAAGAAAGTTGAGAAGTGACTCTTGGATCCCTCTGAATAGGATCTTAGTTTATTCTCAGTGAATTTATTCTCATTTGAACTCTTGATAGAAAGTTGAGAAGTGAATTAATAGGGAGGGGGGTGCATGATCAAAGCTGCAGACTTGCCTTTTATTGTACATGCCATCAGGCTTTGAAGCCTTAATTTTCAAGTCAGCGCGTGTCATAGATGTCTTGAGAATTTCTTAGTTAATCAGACCTTATAATTTTTATTCTCATTGAATTGATTCTCATTTGAACTCTTAAGAAAGTTGAGAAGTGACTCTTGGATCCCTCTGAATAGGATCTTAGTTTATTCTCAGTGAATTTATTCTCATTTGAACTCTTGATAGAAAGTTGAGAAGTGAATTAATAGGGAGGGGGGTGCATGATCAAAGCTGCAGACTTGCCTTTTATTGTACATGCCATCAGGCTTTGAAGCCTTAATTTTCAAGTCAGCGCGTGTCATAGATGTCTTGAGAATTTCTTAGTTAATCAGACCTTATAATTTTTATTCTCATTGAATTGATTCTCATTTGAACTCTTAAGAAAGTTGAGAAGTGACTCTTGGATCCCTCTGAATAGGATCTTAGTTTATTCTCAGTGAATTTATTCTCATTTGAACTCTTGATAGAAAGTTGAGAAGTGAATTAATAGGGAGGGGGGTGCATGATCAAAGCTGCAGACTTGCCTTTTATTGTACATGCCATCAGGCTTTGAAGCCTTAATTTTCAAGTCAGCGCGTGTCATAGATGTCTTGAGAATTTCTTAGTTAATCAGACCTTATAATTTTTATTCTCATTGAATTGATTCTCATTTGAACTCTTAAGAAAGTTGAGAAGTGACTCTTGGATCCCTCTGAATAGGATCTTAGTTTATTCTCAGTGAATTTATTCTCATTTGAACTCTTGATAGAAAGTTGAGAAGTGAATTAATAGGGAGGGGGGTGCATGATCAAAGCTGCAGACTTGCCTTTTATTGTACATGCCATCAGGCTTTGAAGCCTTAATTTTCAAGTCAGCGCGTGTCATAGATGTCTTGAGAATTTCTTAGTTAATCAGACCTTATAATTTTTATTCTCATTGAATTGATTCTCATTTGAACTCTTAAGAAAGTTGAGAAGTGACTCTTGGATCCCTCTGAATAGGATCTTAGTTTATTCTCAGTGAATTTATTCTCATTTGAACTCTTGATAGAAAGTTGAGAAGTGAATTAATAGGGAGGGGGGTGCATGATCAAAGCTGCAGACTTGCCTTTTATTGTACATGCCATCAGGCTTTGAAGCCTTAATTTTCAAGTCAGCGCGTGTCATAGATGTCTTGAGAATTTCTTAGTTAATCAGACCTTATAATTTTTATTCTCATTGAATTGATTCTCATTTGAACTCTTAAGAAAGTTGAGAAGTGACTCTTGGATCCCTCTGAATAGGATCTTAGTTTATTCTCAGTGAATTTATTCTCATTTGAACTCTTGATAGAAAGTTGAGAAGTGAATTAATAGGGAGGGGGGTGCATGATCAAAGCTGCAGACTTGCCTTTTATTGTACATGCCATCAGGCTTTGAAGCCTTAATTTTCAAGTCAGCGCGTGTCATAGATGTCTTGAGAATTTCTTAGTTAATCAGACCTTATAATTTTTATTCTCATTGAATTGATTCTCATTTGAACTCTTAAGAAAGTTGAGAAGTGACTCTTGGATCCCTCTGAATAGGATCTTAGTTTATTCTCAGTGAATTTATTCTCATTTGAACTCTTGATAGAAAGTTGAGAAGTGAATTAATAGGGAGGGGGGTGCATGATCAAAGCTGCAGACTTGCCTTTTATTGTACATGCCATCAGGCTTTGAAGCCTTAATTTTCAAGTCAGCGCGTGTCATAGATGTCTTGAGAATTTCTTAGTTAATCAGACCTTATAATTTTTATTCTCATTGAATTGATTCTCATTTGAACTCTTAAGAAAGTTGAGAAGTGACTCTTGGATCCCTCTGAATAGGATCTTAGTTTATTCTCAGTGAATTTATTCTCATTTGAACTCTTGATAGAAAGTTGAGAAGTGAATTAATAGGGAGGGGGGTGCATGATCAAAGCTGCAGACTTGCCTTTTATTGTACATGCCATCAGGCTTTGAAGCCTTAATTTTCAAGTCAGCGCGTGTCATAGATGTCTTGAGAATTTCTTAGTTAATCAGACCTTATAATTTTTATTCTCATTGAATTGATTCTCATTTGAACTCTTAAGAAAGTTGAGAAGTGACTCTTGGATCCCTCTGAATAGGATCTTAGTTTATTCTCAGTGAATTTATTCTCATTTGAACTCTTGATAGAAAGTTGAGAAGTGAATTAATAGGGAGGGGGGTGCATGATCAAAGCTGCAGACTTGCCTTTTATTGTACATGCCATCAGGCTTTGAAGCCTTAATTTTCAAGTCAGCGCGTGTCATAGATGTCTTGAGAATTTCTTAGTTAATCAGACCTTATAATTTTTATTCTCATTGAATTGATTCTCATTTGAACTCTTAAGAAAGTTGAGAAGTGACTCTTGGATCCCTCTGAATAGGATCTTAGTTTATTCTCAGTGAATTTATTCTCATTTGAACTCTTGATAGAAAGTTGAGAAGTGAATTAATAGGGAGGGGGGTGCATGATCAAAGCTGCAGACTTGCCTTTTATTGTACATGCCATCAGGCTTTGAAGCCTTAATTTTCAAGTCAGCGCGTGTCATAGATGTCTTGAGAATTTCTTAGTTAATCAGACCTTATAATTTTTATTCTCATTGAATTGATTCTCATTTGAACTCTTAAGAAAGTTGAGAAGTGACTCTTGGATCCCTCTGAATAGGATCTTAGTTTATTCTCAGTGAATTTATTCTCATTTGAACTCTTGATAGAAAGTTGAGAAGTGAATTAATAGGGAGGGGGGTGCATGATCAAAGCTGCAGACTTGCCTTTTATTGTACATGCCATCAGGCTTTGAAGCCTTAATTTTCAAGTCAGCGCGTGTCATAGATGTCTTGAGAATTTCTTAGTTAATCAGACCTTATAATTTTTATTCTCATTGAATTGATTCTCATTTGAACTCTTAAGAAAGTTGAGAAGTGACTCTTGGATCCCTCTGAATAGGATCTTAGTTTATTCTCAGTGAATTTATTCTCATTTGAACTCTTGATAGAAAGTTGAGAAGTGAATTAATAGGGAGGGGGGTGCATGATCAAAGCTGCAGACTTGCCTTTTATTGTACATGCCATCAGGCTTTGAAGCCTTAATTTTCAAGTCAGCGCGTGTCATAGATGTCTTGAGAATTTCTTAGTTAATCAGACCTTATAATTTTTATTCTCATTGAATTGATTCTCATTTGAACTCTTAAGAAAGTTGAGAAGTGACTCTTGGATCCCTCTGAATAGGATCTTAGTTTATTCTCAGTGAATTTATTCTCATTTGAACTCTTGATAGAAAGTTGAGAAGTGAATTAATAGGGAGGGGGGTGCATGATCAAAGCTGCAGACTTGCCTTTTATTGTACATGCCATCAGGCTTTGAAGCCTTAATTTTCAAGTCAGCGCGTGTCATAGATGTCTTGAGAATTTCTTAGTTAATCAGACCTTATAATTTTTATTCTCATTGAATTGATTCTCATTTGAACTCTTAAGAAAGTTGAGAAGTGACTCTTGGATCCCTCTGAATAGGATCTTAGTTTATTCTCAGTGAATTTATTCTCATTTGAACTCTTGATAGAAAGTTGAGAAGTGAATTAATAGGGAGGGGGGTGCATGATCAAAGCTGCAGACTTGCCTTTTATTGGTACATGCCATCAGGCTTTGAAGCCTTAATTTTCAAGTCAGCGCGTGTCATAGATGTCTTGAGAATTTCTTAGTTAATCAGACCTTATAATTTTTATTCTCATTGAATTGATTCTCATTTGAACTCTTAAGAAAGTTGAGAAGTGACTCTTGGATCCCTCTGAATAGGATCTTAGTTTATTCTCAGTGAATTTATTCTCATTTGAACTCTTCATAGAAAGTTGAGAAGTGAATTAATAGGGAGGGGGGTGCATGATCAAAGCTGCAGACTTGCCTTTTATTGTACATGCCATCAGGCTTTGAAGCCTTAATTTTCAAGTCAGCGCGTGTCATAGATGTCTTGAGAATTTCTTAGTTAATCAGACCTTATAATTTTTATTCTCATTGAATTGATTCTCATTTGAACTCTTAAGAAAGTTGAGAAGTGACTCTTGGATCCCTCTGAATAGGATCTTAGTTTATTCTCAGTGAATTTATTCTCATTTGAACTCTTCATAGAAAGTTGAGAAGTGAATTAATAGGGAGGGGGGTGCATGATCAAAGCTGCAGACTTGCCTTTTATTGTACATGCCATCAGGCTTTGAAGCCTTAATTTTCAAGTCAGCGCGTGTCATAGATGTCTTGAGAATTTCTTAGTTAATCAGACCTTATAATTTTTATTCTCATTGAATTGATTCTCATTTGAACTCTTAAGAAAGTTGAGAAGTGACTCTTGGATCCCTCTGAATAGGATCTTAGTTTATTCTCAGTGAATTTATTCTCATTTGAACTCTTCATAGAAAGTTGAGAAGTGAATTAATAGGGAGGGGGGTGCATGATCAAAGCTGCAGACTTGCCTTTTATTGTACATGCCATCAGGCTTTGAAGCCTTAATTTTCAAGTCAGCGCGTGTCATAGATGTCTTGAGAATTTCTTAGTTAATCAGACCTTATAATTTTTATTCTCATTGAATTGATTCTCATTTGAACTCTTAAGAAAGTTGAGAAGTGACTCTTGGATCCCTCTGAATAGGATCTTAGTTTATTCTCAGTGAATTTATTCTCATTTGAACTCTTGATAGAAAGTTGAGAAGTGAATTAATAGGGAGGGGGGTGCATGATCAAAGCTGCAGACTTGCCTTTTATTGTACATGCCATCAGGCTTTGAAGCCTTAATTTTCAAGTCAGCGCGTGTCATAGATGTCTTGAGAATTTCTTAGTTAATCAGACCTTATAATTTTTATTCTCATTGAATTGATTCTCATTTGAACTCTTAAGAAAGTTGAGAAGTGACTCTTGGATCCCTCTGAATAGGATCTTAGTTTATTCTCAGTGAATTTATTCTCATTTGAACTCTTGATAGAAAGTTGAGAAGTGAATTAATAGGGAGGGGGGTGCATGATCAAAGCTGCAGACTTGCCTTTTATTGTACATGCCATCAGGCTTTGAAGCCTTAATTTTCAAGTCAGCGCGTGTCATAGATGTCTTGAGAATTTCTTAGTTAATCAGACCTTATAATTTTTATTCTCATTGAATTGATTCTCATTTGAACTCTTAAGAAAGTTGAGAAGTGACTCTTGGATCCCTCTGAATAGGATCTTAGTTTATTCTCAGTGAATTTATTCTCATTTGAACTCTTCGATAGAAAGTTGAGAAGTGAATTAATAGGGAGGGGGGTGCATGATCAAAGCTGCAGACTTGCCTTTTATTGTACATGCCATCAGGCTTTGAAGCCTTAATTTTCAAGTCAGCGCGTGTCATAGATGTCTTGAGAATTTCTTAGTTAATCAGACCTTATAATTTTTATTCTCATTGAATTGATTCTCATTTGAACTCTTAAGAAAGTTGAGAAGTGACTCTTGGATCCCTCTGAATAGGATCTTAGTTTATTCTCAGTGAATTTATTCTCATTTGAACTCTTGATAGAAAGTTGAGAAGTGAATTAATAGGGAGGGGGGTGCATGATCAAAGCTGCAGACTTGCCTTTTATTGTACATGCCATCAGGCTTTGAAGCCTTAATTTTCAAGTCAGCGCGTGTCATAGATGTCTTGAGAATTTCTTAGTTAATCAGACCTTATAATTTTTATTCTCATTGAATTGATTCTCATTTGAACTCTTAAGAAAGTTGAGAAGTGACTCTTGGATCCCTCTGAATAGGATCTTAGTTTATTCTCAGTGAATTTATTCTCATTTGAACTCTTGATAGAAAGTTGAGAAGTGAATTAATAGGGAGGGGGGTGCATGATCAAAGCTGCAGACTTGCCTTTTATTGTACATGCCATCAGGCTTTGAAGCCTTAATTTTCAAGTCAGCGCGTGTCATAGATGTCTTGAGAATTTCTTAGTTAATCAGACCTTATAATTTTTATTCTCATTGAATTGATTCTCATTTGAACTCTTAAGAAAGTTGAGAAGTGACTCTTGGATCCCTCTGAATAGGATCTTAGTTTATTCTCAGTGAATTTATTCTCATTTGAACTCTTGATAGAAAGTTGAGAAGTGAATTAATAGGGAGGGGGGTGCATGATCAAAGCTGCAGACTTGCCTTTTATTGTACATGCCATCAGGCTTTGAAGCCTTAATTTTCAAGTCAGCGCGTGTCATAGATGTCTTGAGAATTTCTTAGTTAATCAGACCTTATAATTTTTATTCTCATTGAATTGATTCTCATTTGAACTCTTAAGAAAGTTGAGAAGTGACTCTTGGATCCCTCTGAATAGGATCTTAGTTTATTCTCAGTGAATTTATTCTCATTTGAACTCTTGATAGAAAGTTGAGAAGTGAATTAATAGGGAGGGGGGTGCATGATCAAAGCTGCAGACTTGCCTTTTATTGTACATGCCATCAGGCTTTGAAGCCTTAATTTTCAAGTCAGCGCGTGTCATAGATGTCTTGAGAATTTCTTAGTTAATCAGACCTTATAATTTTTATTCTCATTGAATTGATTCTCATTTGAACTCTTAAGAAAGTTGAGAAGTGACTCTTGGATCCCTCTGAATAGGATCTTAGTTTATTCTCAGTGAATTTATTCTCATTTGAACTCTTGATAGAAAGTTGAGAAGTGAATTAATAGGGAGGGGGGTGCATGATCAAAGCTGCAGACTTGCCTTTTATTGTACATGCCATCAGGCTTTGAAGCCTTAATTTTCAAGTCAGCGCGTGTCATAGATGTCTTGAGAATTTCTTAGTTAATCAGACCTTATAATTTTTATTCTCATTGAATTGATTCTCATTTGAACTCTTAAGAAAGTTGAGAAGTGACTCTTGGATCCCTCTGAATAGGATCTTAGTTTATTCTCAGTGAATTTATTCTCATTTGAACTCTTGATAGAAAGTTGAGAAGTGAATTAATAGGGAGGGGGGTGCATGATCAAAGCTGCAGACTTGCCTTTTATTGTACATGCCATCAGGCTTTGAAGCCTTAATTTTCAAGTCAGCGCGTGTCATAGATGTCTTGAGAATTTCTTAGTTAATCAGACCTTATA
Source organism: Orbicella franksi (assembly GCF_964199315.1). Taxonomy (NCBI): domain Eukaryota; kingdom Metazoa; phylum Cnidaria; class Anthozoa; order Scleractinia; family Merulinidae; genus Orbicella; species Orbicella franksi. Next base: position 21,235 of record NW_027670809.1, read on the forward strand.
ATTTTTATTCTCATTGAATTGATTCTCATTTGAACTCTTAAGAAAGTTGAGAAGTGACTCTTGGATCCCTCTGAATAGGATCTTAGTTTATTCTCAGTGAATTTATTCTCATTTGAACTCTTGATAGAAAGTTGAGAAGTGAATTAATAGGGAGGGGGGTGCATGATCAAAGCTGCAGACTTGCCTTTTATTGTACATGCCATCAGGCTTTGAAGCCTTAATTTTCAAGTCAGCGCGTGTCATAGATGTCTTGAGAATTTCTTAGTTAATCAGACCTTATAATTTTTATTCTCATTGAATTGATTCTCATTTGAACTCTTAAGAAAGTTGAGAAGTGACTCTTGGATCCCTCTGAATAGGATCTTAGTTTATTCTCAGTGAATTTATTCTCATTTGAACTCTTGATAGAAAGTTGAGAAGTGAATTAATAGGGAGGGGGGTGCATGATCAAAGCTGCAGACTTGCCTTTTATTGTACATGCCATCAGGCTTTGAAGCCTTAATTTTCAAGTCAGCGCGTGTCATAGATGTCTTGAGAATTTCTCATTTGAACTCTTAAGAAAGTTGAGAAGTGACTCTTGGATCCCTCTGAATAGGATCTTAGTTTATTCTCAGTGAATTTATTCTCATTTGAACTCTTGATAGAAAGTTGAGAAGTGAATTAATAGGGAGGGGGGTGCATGATCAAAGCTGGTTGAGAAGTGAATTAATAGGGAGGGGGGTGCATGATCAAAGCTGCAGACTTGCCTTTTATTGTACATGCCATCAGGCTTTGAAGCCTTAATTTTCAAGTCAGCGCGTGTCATAGATGTCTTGAGAATTTCTTAGTTAATCAGACCTTATAATTTTTATTCTCATTGAATTGATTCTCATTTGAACTCTTAAGAAAGTTGAGAAGTGACTCTTGGATCCCTCTGAATAGGATCTTAGTTTATTCTCAGTGAATTTATTCTCATTTGAACTCTTGATAGAAAGTTGAGAAGTGAATTAATAGGGAGGGGGGTGCATGATCAAAGCTGCAGACTTGCCTTTTATTGTACATGCCATCAGGCTTTGAAGCCTTAATTTTCAAGTCAGCGCGTGTCATAGATGTCTTGAGAATTTCTTAGTTAATCAGACCTTATAATTTTTATTCTCATTGAATTGATTCTCATTTGAACTCTTAAGAAAGTTGAGAAGTGACTCTTGGATCCCTCTGAATAGGATCTTAGTTTATTCTCAGTGAATTTATTCTCATTTGAACTCTTGATAGAAAGTTGAGAAGTGAATTAATAGGGAGGGGGGTGCATGATCAAAGCTGCAGACTTGCCTTTTATTGTACATGCCATCAGGCTTTGAAGCCTTAATTTTCAAGTCAGCGCGTGTCATAGATGTCTTGAGAATTTCTTAGTTAATCAGACCTTATAATTTTTATTCTCATTGAATTGATTCTCATTTGAACTCTTAAGAAAGTTGAGAAGTGACTCTTGGATCCCTCTGAATAGGATCTTAGTTTATTCTCAGTGAATTTATTCTCATTTGAACTCTTGATAGAAAGTTGAGAAGTGAATTAATAGGGAGGGGGGTGCATGATCAAAGCTGCAGACTTGCCTTTTATTGTACATGCCATCAGGCTTTGAAGCCTTAATTTTCAAGTCAGCGCGTGTCATAGATGTCTTGAGAATTTCTTAGTTAATCAGACCTTATAATTTTTATTCTCATTGAATTGATTCTCATTTGAACTCTTAAGAAAGTTGAGAAGTGACTCTTGGATCCCTCTGAATAGGATCTTAGTTTATTCTCAGTGAATTTATTCTCATTTGAACTCTTGATAGAAAGTTGAGAAGTGAATTAATAGGGAGGGGGGTGCATGATCAAAGCTGCAGACTTGCCTTTTATTGTACATGCCATCAGGCTTTGAAGCCTTAATTTTCAAGTCAGCGCGTGTCATAGATGTCTTGAGAATTTCTTAGTTAATCAGACCTTATAATTTTTATTCTCATTGAATTGATTCTCATTTGAACTCTTAAGAAAGTTGAGAAGTGACTCTTGGATCCCTCTGAATAGGATCTTAGTTTATTCTCAGTGAATTTATTCTCATTTGAACTCTTGATAGAAAGTTGAGAAGTGAATTAATAGGGAGGGGGGTGCATGATCAAAGCTGCAGACTTGCCTTTTATTGTACATGCCATCAGGCTTTGAAGCCTTAATTTTCAAGTCAGCGCGTGTCATAGATGTCTTGAGAATTTCTTAGTTAATCAGACCTTATAATTTTTATTCTCATTGAATTGATTCTCATTTGAACTCTTAAGAAAGTTGAGAAGTGACTCTTGGATCCCTCTGAATAGGATCTTAGTTTATTCTCAGTGAATTTATTCTCATTTGAACTCTTGATAGAAAGTTGAGAAGTGAATTAATAGGGAGGGGGGTGCATGATCAAAGCTGCAGACTTGCCTTTTATTGTACATGCCATCAGGCTTTGAAGCCTTAATTTTCAAGTCAGCGCGTGTCATAGATGTCTTGAGAATTTCTTAGTTAATCAGACCTTATAATTTTTATTCTCATTGAATTGATTCTCATTTGAACTCTTAAGAAAGTTGAGAAGTGACTCTTGGATCCCTCTGAATAGGATCTTAGTTTATTCTCAGTGAATTTATTCTCATTTGAACTCTTGATAGAAAGTTGAGAAGTGAATTAATAGGGAGGGGGGTGCATGATCAAAGCTGCAGACTTGCCTTTTATTGTACATGCCATCAGGCTTTGAAGCCTTAATTTTCAAGTCAGCGCGTGTCATAGATGTCTTGAGAATTTCTTAGTTAATCAGACCTTATAATTTTTATTCTCATTGAATTGATTCTCATTTGAACTCTTAAGAAAGTTGAGAAGTGACTCTTGGATCCCTCTGAATAGGATCTTAGTTTATTCTCAGTGAATTTATTCTCATTTGAACTCTTGATAGAAAGTTGAGAAGTGAATTAATAGGGAGGGGGGTGCATGATCAAAGCTGCAGACTTGCCTTTTATTGTACATGCCATCAGGCTTTGAAGCCTTAATTTTCAAGTCAGCGCGTGTCATAGATGTCTTGAGAATTTCTTAGTTAATCAGACCTTATAATTTTTATTCTCATTGAATTGATTCTCATTTGAACTCTTAAGAAAGTTGAGAAGTGACTCTTGGATCCCTCTGAATAGGATCTTAGTTTATTCTCAGTGAATTTATTCTCATTTGAACTCTTGATAGAAAGTTGAGAAGTGAATTAATAGGGAGGGGGGTGCATGATCAAAGCTGCAGACTTGCCTTTTATTGTACATGCCATCAGGCTTTGAAGCCTTAATTTTCAAGTCAGCGCGTGTCATAGATGTCTTGAGAATTTCTTAGTTAATCAGACCTTATAATTTTTATTCTCATTGAATTGATTCTCATTTGAACTCTTAAGAAAGTTAGAAGTGACTCTTGGATCCCTCTGAATAGGATCTTAGTTTATTCTCAGTGAATTTATTCTCATTTGAACTCTTGATAGAAAGTTGAGAAGTGAATTAATAGGGAGGGGGGTGCATGATCAAAGCTGCAGACTTGCCTTTTATTGTACATGCCATCAGGCTTTGAAGCCTTAATTTTCAAGTCAGCGCGTGTCATAGATGTCTTGAGAATTTCTTAGTTAATCAGACCTTATAATTTTTATTCTCATTGAATTGATTCTCATTTGAACTCTTAAGAAAGTTGAGAAGTGACTCTTGGATCCCTCTGAATAGGATCTTAGTTTATTCTCAGTGAATTTATTCTCATTTGAACTCTTGATAGAAAGTTGAGAAGTGAATTAATAGGGAGGGGGGTGCATGATCAAAGCTGCAGACTTGCCTTTTATTGTACATGCCATCAGGCTTTGAAGCCTTAATTTTCAAGTCAGCGCGTGTCATAGATGTCTTGAGAATTTCTTAGTTAATCAGACCTTATAATTTTTATTCTCATTGAATTGATTCTCATTTGAACTCTTAAGAAAGTTGAGAAGTGACTCTTGGATCCCTCTGAATAGGATCTTAGTTTATTCTCAGTGAATTTATTCTCATTTGAACTCTTGATAGAAAGTTGAGAAGTGAATTAATAGGGAGGGGGGTGCATGATCAAAGCTGCAGACTTGCCTTTTATTGTACATGCCATCAGGCTTTGAAGCCTTAATTTTCAAGTCAGCGCGTGTCATAGATGTCTTGAGAATTTCTTAGTTAATCAGACCTTATAATTTTTATTCTCATTGAATTGATTCTCATTTGAACTCTTAAGAAAGTTGAGAAGTGACTCTTGGATCCCTCTGAATAGGATCTTAGTTTATTCTCAGTGAATTTATTCTCATTTGAACTCTTGATAGAAAGTTGAGAAGTGAATTAATAGGGAGGGGGGTGCATGATCAAAGCTGCAGACTTGCCTTTTATTGTACATGCCATCAGGCTTTGAAGCCTTAATTTTCAAGTCAGCGCGTGTCATAGATGTCTTGAGAATTTCTTAGTTAATCAGACCTTATAATTTTTATTCTCATTGAATTGATTCTCATTTGAACTCTTAAGAAAGTTGAGAAGTGACTCTTGGATCCCTCTGAATAGGATCTTAGTTTATTCTCAGTGAATTTATTCTCATTTGAACTCTTGATAGAAAGTTGAGAAGTGAATTAATAGGGAGGGGGGTGCATGATCAAAGCTGCAGACTTGCCTTTTATTGTACATGCCATCAGGCTTTGAAGCCTTAATTTTCAAGTCAGCGCGTGTCATAGATGTCTTGAGAATTTCTTAGTTAATCAGACCTTATAATTTTTATTCTCATTGAATTGATTCTCATTTGAACTCTTAAGAAAGTTGAGAAGTGACTCTTGGATCCCTCTGAATAGGATCTTAGTTTATTCTCAGTGAATTTATTCTCATTTGAACTCTTGATAGAAAGTTGAGAAGTGAATTAATAGGGAGGGGGGTGCATGATCAAAGCTGCAGACTTGCCTTTTATTGTACATGCCATCAGGCTTTGAAGCCTTAATTTTCAAGTCAGCGCGTGTCATAGATGTCTTGAGAATTTCTTAGTTAATCAGACCTTATAATTTTTATTCTCATTGAATTGATTCTCATTTGAACTCTTAAGAAAGTTGAGAAGTGACTCTTGGATCCCTCTGAATAGGATCTTAGTTTATTCTCAGTGAATTTATTCTCATTTGAACTCTTGATAGAAAGTTGAGAAGTGAATTAATAGGGAGGGGGGTGCATGATCAAAGCTGCAGACTTGCCTTTTATTGTACATGCCATCAGGCTTTGAAGCCTTAATTTTCAAGTCAGCGCGTGTCATAGATGTCTTGAGAATTTCTTAGTTAATCAGACCTTATAATTTTTATTCTCATTGAATTGATTCTCATTTGAACTCTTAAGAAAGTTGAGAAGTGACTCTTGGATCCCTCTGAATAGGATCTTAGTTTATTCTCAGTGAATTTATTCTCATTTGAACTCTTGATAGAAAGTTGAGAAGTGAATTAATAGGGAGGGGGGTGCATGATCAAAGCTGCAGACTTGCCTTTTATTGTACATGCCATCAGGCTTTGAAGCCTTAATTTTCAAGTCAGCGCGTGTCATAGATGTCTTGAGAATTTCTTAGTTAATCAGACCTTATAATTTTTATTCTCATTGAATTGATTCTCATTTGAACTCTTAAGAAAGTTGAGAAGTGACTCTTGGATCCCTCTGAATAGGATCTTAGTTTATTCTCAGTGAATTTATTCTCATTTGAACTCTTG
>NW_027670811.1:0-17872 GCF_964199315.1 Orbicella franksi
CAAACTACACAAAACACAAGCAGTGAATTAAATATTATGACTATTACCTGTTAGGTTATTGGAAAATTACATCAAGCCTTGCAGCAAAGGTATCAACTTGCCACACAGCAGGCTTATGCCATAGGTGGATTTCTTACAGAATGCATAGCCCAACACCATAGTGAAAGCATGCCAGATGTTCCTCAGCAGCGTTCTCGTGGAAGGCCAAACTACAGTTCTATTTTAGATATTCTTGATGGAATAGATGAACTTGGAGCATCATCATCTAATCTCCATGACCAGATTGCAGTTTTCAATTCAGTTTCCAAGTTCCCATTGCTAAATTATGTGAACGAGCCAATGAGCCATTTTGTTAGTGCTGAAGTACGGTCAGCCATAGTTAATTTACCAGCAAGAATACACCATACGTGTGATGTGCCCAGCAACATCTACGAAGCTTACAACAATACAAGTCCATACAGATCTGTGGTGTGTGATGATGGAGGTCCAGAACTTTCCGAAAAAATATGTTATCCCACTGTTATTCCCTGTGATGGTGATGGTTTGGTTATGAACATTAATATTGATTCTGACAAACCCCTAGAGAATGCAGTTTTCACCCGTCTTTTTGGAATAGATGCACCGGAGTTGGCAGCAATCCATTTTGTGAAAACAGATGATTTAAAACATGTTTATTTAAAAAGAATGGGTCACATAAGCCTCTGTGCAGTTCATCTTTTCCTGCGCTTGTTTGTTCTGCAAGGAACAGCTGATCTGTGTGAAGAAATTCCGGCGGAGGGAATAGATCTCCCTCACGATTACTATGGCCGCCCGTTAAAGGAATTTTGGTTCAAGTATACGACACCACCTTCTGATGAGATGGAGACAAGATTCCTTGAGTTTGTTGAACAGCTAGTCAGTACTCAATCAGAGCTACGCAAGAGGCTAATGTCACCATTTCCAGTATGTAATGCAACTACAACGAGTCCTTCTTGTTATCACTCAATGCACTCCTTGTTGTAACTGGTTTTTGCCATGTTTTCACGAGATACTGCCAAGACAAGCTACTACTCGGTCTACAGGGAGTGGCAAAAGAGAAAAAAATGGGTCCAATCTGGTGTGGTGCCTCTAGAAATTTCATTTATGGGTGCAATTCAGATAACAGTGCTGACCACATCTTGAAGCATTTTAACCTTGAGACAACTAGGAATTTGCAGCGGAAAGGATATCCTTATAACAAGTCCAGTGCATTCCTACTTGGCATGAGAGAAAAACTACCAAACAGATTTGTTCTAACCAAACTACCCGAGCACAAGCTCATGAGCACCAAACTCAGCATTTACCCAAGAAAGAACCCCAGTTTGGAATTTACACGAGATTACAAGGTACTAGATAAATATAACAGACCTGGTTGTTCAAATGCCGAATGCCAAAAATTAAAATCAGTATTGAAAAACCATTCTGTAACACATGAGAAACAGTTTTTATCACATTTCCAAACACCAAGAACAGAGTTGAGAACATGATGTGTAGTGGAGTATTTATGATGAACTTTGGAATGTTTGGAAACGTGATAAAATACAGCCTCAAGTGTTTGATATATCTCTTCAATCAAAACCAAAACTAATACAAGAAATACACTCGTAAGAATCTATGCTAAATAAGATCTGATATCCAGACACAGTCGCAGTATGATTTCCATTGTTTCAAATTGATGAATTATTAATGAGTTGCAGAAGGAAATGAAGAAGGCTGGCCTTGTGCACTTGAACTGAAGACAAACTTTTCCTGGAGAAAATAATCGTAACGTAACATAATAGTTGTTGACCTCATGTTATCACTGTCTAATGTGAAGGAATTTAAGAGAGCCATTTGTGTTTTCTCAGTAATTCAGGTGGGGGTGTTTTAATGATCCAAGTGCTATGACCAACCTTCCAACAAGTAAATAGGTCCTTACACTTTGTCAATTAATATTTACAGGTCAGGTCATCCAGAAAAGAATTTTGAAGTGGTTAAAACTGGCGAGGCATTCCTTCAAGTCCGACCTAGTCTAGTGGTTGGGGTGGGTGGAGTGGACACTGGTCTAGGTTTGTTCACCTCCATAAAATCCCCAGAGACAGATACGTGTGTGCCTATGCTCCTACTGCCAACCTCAGAGAGTCACACTTGGATGGTGACTATGTAATTGAAATGACTTTCAAAGACAAAATTCTTTCTGTAGATGGTAAACAAAACCCCTTCGAACTAGGTTTGGGAATTTTCTGCAACGATGGTAGTTTTCCACTATCACTTGCAAAAGCTAAATTTTCAAAAATAATAGCCCAAAGAGTCAATTGCGAGTTTTCTAAATGGAATGATGAGATCTGGATTAAAACAACACGAGAGGTGAATGCTGGAGAGGAGCTACTTGTCATCTACTCTCACGATCAGAGCTACTGGACCTCCATCTTCAGTGCAGATCAACTTGCCAAGATTGCAACTGCCCTCGCTTCATGTGGCCCAACCTTACAGGAAGCTGATCATTGTATCTGGCATCTCCAGGTGTAAAATTTCTGGTGAGTTTAAGTTTTCACAGCTTCAAACAGGATGTGTGATGTTTGTGTTCATTACTATACAGTGTACTGTAGTTTCTTGTTTGACCAAGAACTCAGGACTGAAATACGTAGCTTATTTCTTTGAAAATATATGCTGTGGTGATGGTGTTTCATCTTGCAGTGATGCGGTGTTAATTTTTCGCCGCACCCAGACCCCAAATGTTCCCCATCTAACCTGTAATGGATTAGCACCAGTCAACAAGCAGCAAAGGTATTGCTACTCATGCCTGTTCCAAAAACTAGGACAAGAGATGGTGTTGCAATTCTCAGTTGACCAGTGCAAACTTAAAATACCTTCAGTGGTTAACTTTTATTCCAGCCAGAAGAGTAACTTTACCTGCGAAATTTAGCAAGAAAAAGAGTGTTCATTTAAGTACTGACAGCATTTTTGAATGTAACCTTTCTACAAATCTCAATGTTGATGGTTCACCTTTTTCTGCCACGAGTTATGATTATTTGCCAATAGAAGTTAAGCGGCAATTTATAAAGCGGTAGTGAAAAAGTCCAGTTTGAATGGTTTCATTTCAATTTTTGTCTACTGTAACATGATGGCAAAGCATTCTGTGAAACATAACACACAAGTTTTCATGTGCCCCTCGTTGCTGACAAAAACATGCTATCATTGTATTGAAAGCACTCCAACACTGCCTATAGTTTGTTGCACAGAAATAACACAGGGATTTTATGCCAGAAGTTTCAACAAATAGGCAAAACAGATCTCAAGATGACCTCATGCCCAAAACAATACCAAAATCCTCATGTTTAACTTACTCGTTGTCGAATGTCAAAAACTAAGTGATGAGCAGACAGGAGGAAATACTAACGCCGAACATCATCAAAAATCGCTTCGTTGGATATAATAAAACAAAGCGACAGCTTACCTTCCGACGCCAACGACGTAAAACGTTTTTCACTTCAGTTCATTACTCACTTGTGCGAAGAAACACATGCACAGTTTTCTTGAGCCTCTAATACATCGGTCCAGTGGTCAACGCACAAATATATATCAGATATCCTTAGTACCCAGGGTCTCTCGGTAGATATTCCAAAGGGTTGCAAGGACTTGTGGGATTTAATTCGGGTAAAACCGTGCTAAAATCCAACAAGTCTCTGCGACCCTATCTACCGAGCTATCCTGGGAACGAAATAACTACTACCGATGTAACCTGGCAACCGGATCTTCCGCGACTTGCCAGGTTCCAAAGCCCAAAATAAAAATATCACCTCAAGTTCAATTTTCTCGGTCAATGGCGAACGAAGTTAATTGACCCCTTTTATCATGATGGTCTGATGTCATTCATGTCGGTTCTCTCTCCTGTGCCGGTGTCTAGATCGAGGCATATATCATCTGCTGGCCGGACGTCAATTCGCCACCATCGGGACGCAGTGTCGGTGGCTGGATTTTTCTCTGAGGTGCGTAGAGTTGAGTAGCTACTCGGCCTACTACATTACATAAAAAGCCTTTGCTCTCTCAGTTTTCTTTTGATGATTAGTTTCGTTTTTGTCGGGTAAAACCGCCTTCAATTAACTTAGTTAAAGTGGAGCTATTTTCTCCAAGCTCTGATTGATTTCATACCGACAGAGGCCCGTGTGAACTGCTTAGAGTTTCAGAGGTATTGCCGGCTGTCTCTGTTCGAGCAATGAGCGCGCAAAGATGATTTACTAAGAATGAATTCTACTCACAGCACATTTTAGGTTGTTTTTTTCAGTTTTTGTTATGTCCCCGTATTAGTAGGGGAGTTTTCCCCCAGCTAGTCGGCTGATGGCATTCTTAATAAAGTTTCTATCTATCTATCTTATTGTGTTTTCAACTAACGCGAAACGTCGCTTTTAACTGAGACATGTATCACCTCAAGTTCAATTTTCTCGGTCAATGGCGAACGAAGTTAATTGACCCCTTTTATCATGATGGTCTGATGTCATTCATGTCGGTTCTCTCTCCTGTGCCGGTGTCTAGATCGAGGCATATATCATCTGCTGGCCGGACGTCAATTCGCCACCATCGGGACGCAGTGTCGGTGGCTGGATTTTTCTCTGAGGTGCGTAGAGTTGAGTAGCTACTCGGCCTACTACATTACATAAAAAGCCTTTGCTCTCTCAGTTTTCTTTTGATGATTAGTTTCGTTTTTGTCGGGTAAAACCGCCTTCAATTAACTTAGTTAAAGTGGAGCTATTTTCTCCAAGCTCTGATTGATTTCATACCGACAGAGGCCCGTGTGAACTGCTTAGAGTTTCAGAGGTATTGCCGGCTGTCTCTGTTCGAGCAATGAGCGCGCAAAGATGATTTACTAAGAATGAATTCTACTCACAGCACATTTTAGGTTGTTTTTTTCAGTTTTTGTTATGTCCCCGTATTAGTAGGGAGTTTTCCCCCAGCTAGTCGGCTGATGGCATTCTTAATAAAGTTTCTATCTATCTATCTTATTGTGTTTTCAACTAACGCGAAACGTCGCTTTTAACTGAGACATGTATCACCTCAAGTTCAATTTTCTCGGTCAATGGCGAACGAAGTTAATTGACCCCTTTTATCATGATGGTCTGATGTCATTCATGTCGGTTCTCTCTCCTGTGCCGGTGTCTAGATCGAGGCATATATCATCTGCTGGCCGGACGTCAATTCGCCACCATCGGGACGCAGTGTCGGTGGCTGGATTTTTCTCTGAGGTGCGTAGAGTTGAGTAGCTACTCGGCCTACTACATTACATAAAAAGCCTTTGCTCTCTCAGTTTTCTTTTGATGATTAGTTTCGTTTTTGTCGGTAAAACCGCCTTCAATTAACTTAGTTAAAGTGGAGCTATTTTCTCCAAGCTCTGATTGATTTCATACCGACAGAGGCCCGTTGTGAACTGCTTAGAGTTTCAGAGGTATTGCCGGCTGTCTCTGTTCGAGCAATGAGCGCGCAAAGATGATTTACTAAGAATGAATTCTACTCACAGCACATTTTAGGTTGTTTTTTCAGTTTTTGTTATGTCCCCGTATTAGTAAGGGAGTTTTCCCCCAGCTAGTCGGCTGATGGCATTCTTAATAAAGTTTCTATCTATCTATCTTATTGTGTTTTCAACTAACGCGAAACGTCGCTTTTAACTGAGACATGTATCACCTCAAGTTCAATTTTCTCGGTCAATGGCGAACGAAGTTAATTGACCCCTTTTATCATGATGGTCTGATGTCATTCATGTCGGTTCTCTCTCCTGTGCCGGTGTCTAGATCGAGGCATATATCATCTGCTGGCCGGACGTCAATTCGCCACCATCGGGACGCAGTGTCGGTGGCTGGATTTTTCTCTGAGGTGCGTAGAGTTGAGTAGCTACTCGGCCTACTACATTACATAAAAAGCCTTTGCTCTCTCAGTTTTCTTTTGATGATTAGTTTCGTTTTTGTCGGGTAAAACCGCCTTCAATTAACTTAGTTAAAGTGGAGCTATTTTCTCCAAGCTCTGATTGATTTCATACCGACAGAGGCCCGTGTGAACTGCTTAGAGTTTCAGAGGTATTGCCGGCTGTCTCTGTTCGAGCAATGAGCGCGCAAAGATGATTTACTAAGAATGAATTCTACTCACAGCACATTTTAGGTTGTTTTTTCAGTTTTTGTTATGTCCCCGTATTAGTAGGGGAGTTTTCCCCCAGCTAGTCGGCTGATGGCATTCTTAATAAAGTTTCTATCTATCTATCTTATTGTGTTTTCAACTAACGCGAAACGTCGCTTTTAACTGAGACATGTATCACCTCAAGTTCAATTTTCTCGGTCAATGGCGAACGAAGTTAATTGACCCCTTTTATCATGATGGTCTGATGTCATTCATGTCGGTTCTCTCTCCTGTGCCGGTGTCTAGATCGAGGCATATATCATCTGCTGGCCGGACGTCAATTCGCCACCATCGGGACGCAGTGTCGGTGGCTGGATTTTTCTCTGAGGTGCGTAGAGTTGAGTAGCTACTCGGCCTACTACATTACATAAAAAGCCTTTGCTCTCTCAGTTTTCTTTTGATGATTAGTTTCGTTTTTGTCGGGTAAAACCGCCTTCAATTAACTTAGTTAAAGTGGAGCTATTTTCTCCAAGCTCTGATTTGATTTCATACCGACAGAGGCCCGTGTGAACTGCTTAGAGTTTCAGAGGTATTGCCGGCTGTCTCTGTTCGAGCAATGAGCGCGCAAAGATGATTTACTAAGAATGAATTCTACTCACAGCACATTTTAGGGTTGTTTTTTTCAGGTTTTTGTTATGTCCCCGTATTAGTAGGGGAGTTTTTCCCCCAGCTAGTCGGCTGATGGCATTCTTAATAAAGTTTCTATCTATCTATCTTATTGTGTTTTCAACTAACGCGAAACGTCGCTTTTAACTGAGACATGTATCACCTCAAGTTCAATTTTCTCGGTCAATGGCGAACGAAGTTAATTGACCCCTTTTATCATGATGGTCTGATGTCATTCATGTCGGTTCTCTCTCCTGTGCCGGTGTCTAGATCGAGGCATATATCATCTGCTGGCCGGACGTCAATTCGCCACCATCGGGACGCAGTGTCGGTGGCTGGATTTTTCTCTGAGGTGCGTAGAGTTGAGTAGCTACTCGGCCTACTACATTACATAAAAAGCCTTTGCTCTCTCAGTTTTCTTTTGATGATTAGTTTCGTTTTTGTCGGGTAAAACCGCCTTCAATTAACTTAGTTAAAGTGGAGCTATTTTCTCCAAGCTCTGATTGATTTCATACCGACAGAGGCCCGTGTGAACTGCTTAGAGTTTCAGAGGTATTGCCGGCTGTCTCTGTTCGAGCAATGAGCGCGCAAAGATGATTTACTAAGAATGAATTCTACTCACAGCACATTTTAGGTTGTTTTTTTCAGTTTTTGTTATGTCCCCGTATTAGTAGGGGAGTTTTCCCCCAGCTAGTCGGCTGATGGCATTCTTAATAAAGTTTCTATCTATCTATCTTATTGTGTTTTCAACTAACGCGAAACGTCGCTTTTAACTGAGACATGTATCACCTCAAGTTCAATTTTCTCGGTCAATGGCGAACGAAGTTAATTGACCCCTTTTATCATGATGGTCTGATGTCATTCATGTCGGTTCTCTCTCCTGTGCCGGTGTCTAGATCGAGGCATATATCATCTGCTGGCCGGACGTCAATTCGCCACCATCGGGACGCAGTGTCGGTGGCTGGATTTTTCTCTGAGGTGCGTAGAGTTGAGTAGCTACTCGGCCTACTACATTACATAAAAAGCCTTTGCTCTCTCAGTTTTCTTTTGATGATTAGTTTCGTTTTTGTCGGGTAAAACCGCCTTCAATTAACTTAGTTAAAGTGGAGCTATTTTCTCCAAGCTCTGATTGATTTCATACCGACAGAGGCCCGTGTGAACTGCTTAGAGTTTCAGAGGTATTGCCGGCTGTCTCTGTTCGAGCAATGAGCGCGCAAAGATGATTTACTAAGAATGAATTCTACTCACAGCACATTTTAGGTTGTTTTTTTCAGTTTTTGTTATGTCCCCGTATTAGTAGGGGAGTTTTCCCCCAGCTAGTCGGCTGATGGCATTCTTAATAAAGTTTCTATCTATCTATCTTATTGTGTTTTCAACTAACGCGAAACGTCGCTTTTAACTGAGACATGTATCACCTCAAGTTCAATTTTCTCGGTCAATGGCGAACGAAGTTAATTGACCCCTTTTATCATGATGGTCTGATGTCATTCATGTCGGTTCTCTCTCCTGTGCCGGTGTCTAGATCGAGGCATATATCATCTGCTGGCCGGACGTCAATTCGCCACCATCGGGACGCAGTGTCGGTGGCTGGATTTTTCTCTGAGGTGCGTAGAGTTGAGTAGCTACTCGGCCTACTACATTACATAAAAAGCCTTTGCTCTCTCAGTTTTCTTTTGATGATTAGTTTCGTTTTTGTCGGGTAAAACCGCCTTCAATTAACTTAGTTAAAGTGGAGCTATTTTCTCCAAGCTCTGATTGATTTCATACCGACAGAGGCCCGTGTGAACTGCTTAGAGTTTCAGAGGTATTGCCGGCTGTCTCTGTTCGAGCAATGAGCGCGCAAAGATGATTTACTAAGAATGAATTCTACTCACAGCACATTTTAGGTTGTTTTTTTTAGTTTTTGTTATGTCCCCGTATTAGTAGGGGAGTTTTCCCCCAGCTAGTCGGCTGATGGCATTCTTAATAAAGTTTCTATCTATCTATCTTATTGTGTTTTCAACTAACGCGAAACGTCGCTTTTAACTGAGACATGTATCACCTCAAGTTCAATTTTCTCGGTCAATGGCGAACGAAGTTAATTGACCCCTTTTATCATGATGGTCTGATGTCATTCATGTCGGTTCTCTCTCCTGTGCCGGTGTCTAGATCGAGGCATATATCATCTGCTGGCCGGACGTCAATTCGCCACCATCGGGACGCAGTGTCGGTGGCTGGATTTTTCTCTGAGGTGCGTAGAGTTGAGTAGCTACTCGGCCTACTACATTACATAAAAAGCCTTTGCTCTCTCAGTTTTCTTTTGATGATTAGTTTCGTTTTTGTCGGGTAAAACCGCCTTCAATTAACTTAGTTAAAGTGGAGCTATTTTCTCCAAGCTCTGATTGATTTCATACCGACAGAGGCCCGTGTGAACTGCTTAGAGTTTCAGAGGTATTGCCGGCTGTCTCTGTTCGAGCAATGAGCGCGCAAAGATGATTTACTAAGAATGAATTCTACTCACAGCACATTTTAGGTTGTTTTTTTCAGTTTTTGTTATGTCCCCGTATTAGTAGGGGAGTTTTCCCCCAGCTAGTCGGCTGATGGCATTCTTAATAAAGTTTCTATCTATCTATCTTATTGTGTTTTCAACTAACGCGAAACGTCGCTTTTAACTGAGACATGTATCACCTCAAGTTCAATTTTCTCGGTCAATGGCGAACGAAGTTAATTGACCCCTTTTATCATGATGGTCTGATGTCATTCATGTCGGTTCTCTCTCCTGTGCCGGTGTCTAGATCGAGGCATATATCATCTGCTGGCCGGACGTCAATTCGCCACCATCGGGACGCAGTGTCGGTGGCTGGATTTTTCTCTGAGGTGCGTAGAGTTGAGTAGCTACTCGGCCTACTACATTACATAAAAAGCCTTTGCTCTCTCAGTTTTCTTTTGATGATTAGTTTCGTTTTTGTCGGGTAAAACCGCCTTCAATTAACTTAGTTAAAGTGGAGCTATTTTCTCCAAGCTCTGATTGATTTCATACCGACAGAGGCCCGTGTGAACTGCTTAGAGTTTCAGAGGTATTGCCGGCTGTCTCTGTTCGAGCAATGAGCGCGCAAAGATGATTTACTAAGAATGAATTCTACTCACAGCACATTTTAGGTTGTTTTTTTCAGTTTTTGTTATGTCCCCGTATTAGTAGGGGAGTTTTCCCCCAGCTAGTCGGCTGATGGCATTCTTAATAAAGTTTCTATCTATCTATCTTATTGTGTTTTCAACTAACGCGAAACGTCGCTTTTAACTGAGACATGTATCACCTCAAGTTCAATTTTCTCGGTCAATGGCGAACGAAGTTAATTGACCCCTTTTATCATGATGGTCTGATGTCATTCATGTCGGTTCTCTCTCCTGTGCCGGTGTCTAGATCGAGGCATATATCATCTGCTGGCCGGACGTCAATTCGCCACCATCGGGACGCAGTGTCGGTGGCTGGATTTTTCTCTGAGGTGCGTAGAGTTGAGTAGCTACTCGGCCTACTACATTACATAAAAAGCCTTTGCTCTCTCAGTTTTCTTTTGATGATTAGTTTCGTTTTTGTCGGGTAAAACCGCCTTCAATTAACTTAGTTAAAGTGGAGCTATTTTCTCCAAGCTCTGATTGATTTCATACCGACAGAGGCCCGTGTGAACTGCTTAGAGTTTCAGAGGTATTGCCGGCTGTCTCTGTTCGAGCAATGAGCGCGCAAAGATGATTTACTAAGAATGAATTCTACTCACAGCACATTTTAGGTTGTTTTTTTCAGTTTTTGTTATGTCCCCGTATTAGTAGGGGAGTTTTCCCCCAGCTAGTCGGCTGATGGCATTCTTAATAAAGTTTCTATCTATCTATCTTATTGTGTTTTCAACTAACGCGAAACGTCGCTTTTAACTGAGACATGTATCACCTCAAGTTCAATTTTCTCGGTCAATGGCGAACGAAGTTAATTGACCCCTTTTATCATGATGGTCTGATGTCATTCATGTCGGTTCTCTCTCCTGTGCCGGTGTCTAGATCGAGGCATATATCATCTGCTGGCCGGACGTCAATTCGCCACCATCGGGACGCAGTGTCGGTGGCTGGATTTTTCTCTGAGGTGCGTAGAGTTGAGTAGCTACTCGGCCTACTACATTACATAAAAAGCCTTTGCTCTCTCAGTTTTCTTTTGATGATTAGTTTCGTTTTTGTCGGGTAAAACCGCCTTCAATTAACTTAGTTAAAGTGGAGCTATTTTCTCCAAGCTCTGATTGATTTCATACCGACAGAGGCCCGTGTGAACTGCTTAGAGTTTCAGAGGTATTGCCGGCTGTCTCTGTTCGAGCAATGAGCGCGCAAAGATGATTTACTAAGAATGAATTCTACTCACAGCACATTTTAGGTTGTTTTTTTCAGTTTTTGTTATGTCCCCGTATTAGTAGGGGAGTTTTCCCCCAGCTAGTCGGCTGATGGCATTCTTAATAAAGTTTCTATCTATCTATCTTATTGTGTTTTCAACTAACGCGAAACGTCGCTTTTAACTGAGACATGTATCACCTCAAGTTCAATTTTCTCGGTCAATGGCGAACGAAGTTAATTGACCCCTTTTATCATGATGGTCTGATGTCATTCATGTCGGTTCTCTCTCCTGTGCCGGTGTCTAGATCGAGGCATATATCATCTGCTGGCCGGACGTCAATTCGCCACCATCGGGACGCAGTGTCGGTGGCTGGATTTTTCTCTGAGGTGCGTAGAGTTGAGTAGCTACTCGGCCTACTACATTACATAAAAAGCCTTTGCTCTCTCAGTTTTCTTTTGATGATTAGTTTCGTTTTTGTCGGGTAAAACCGCCTTCAATTAACTTAGTTAAAGTGGAGC
Source organism: Orbicella franksi (assembly GCF_964199315.1). NCBI lineage: Eukaryota > Metazoa > Cnidaria > Anthozoa > Scleractinia > Merulinidae > Orbicella > Orbicella franksi. The sequence continues at coordinate 11,632 of NW_027670811.1, forward strand.
TATTTTCTCCAAGCTCTGATTGATTTCATACCGACAGAGGCCCGTGTGAACTGCTTAGAGTTTCAGAGGTATTGCCGGCTGTCTCTGTTCGAGCAATGAGCGCGCAAAGATGATTTACTAAGAATGAATTCTACTCACAGCACATTTTAGGTTGTTTTTTTCAGTTTTTGTTATGTCCCCGTATTAGTAGGGGAGTTTTCCCCCAGCTAGTCGGCTGATGGCATTCTTAATAAAGTTTCTATCTATCTATCTTATTGTGTTTTCAACTAACGCGAAACGTCGCTTTTAACTGAGACATGTATCACCTCAAGTTCAATTTTCTCGGTCAATGGCGAACGAAGTTAATTGACCCCTTTTATCATGATGGTCTGATGTCATTCATGTCGGTTCTCTCTCCTGTGCCGGTGTCTAGATCGAGGCATATATCATCTGCTGGCCGGACGTCAATTCGCCACCATCGGGACGCAGTGTCGGTGGCTGGATTTTTCTCTGAGGTGCGTAGAGTTGAGTAGCTACTCGGCCTACTACATTACATAAAAAGCCTTTGCTCTCTCAGTTTTCTTTTGATGATTAGTTTCGTTTTTGTCGGGTAAAACCGCCTTCAATTAACTTAGTTAAAGTGGAGCTATTTTCTCCAAGCTCTGATTGATTTCATACCGACAGAGGCCCGTGTGAACTGCTTAGAGTTTCAGAGGTATTGCCGGCTGTCTCTGTTCGAGCAATGAGCGCGCAAAGATGATTTACTAAGAATGAATTCTACTCACAGCACATTTTAGGTTGTTTTTTTCAGTTTTTGTTATGTCCCCGTATTAGTAGGGGAGTTTTCCCCCAGCTAGTCGGCTGATGGCATTCTTAATAAAGTTTCTATCTATCTATCTTATTGTGTTTTCAACTAACGCGAAACGTCGCTTTTAACTGAGACATGTATCACCTCAAGTTCAATTTTCTCGGTCAATGGCGAACGAAGTTAATTGACCCCTTTTATCATGATGGTCTGATGTCATTCATGTCGGTTCTCTCTCCTGTGCCGGTGTCTAGATCGAGGCATATATCATCTGCTGGCCGGACGTCAATTCGCCACCATCGGGACGCAGTGTCGGTGGCTGGATTTTTCTCTGAGGTGCGTAGAGTTGAGTAGCTACTCGGCCTACTACATTACATAAAAAGCCTTTGCTCTCTCAGTTTTCTTTTGATGATTAGTTTCGTTTTTGTCGGGTAAAACCGCCTTCAATTAACTTAGTTAAAGTGGAGCTATTTTCTCCAAGCTCTGATTGATTTCATACCGACAGAGGCCCGTGTGAACTGCTTAGAGTTTCAGAGGTATTGCCGGCTGTCTCTGTTCGAGCAATGAGCGCGCAAAGATGATTTACTAAGAATGAATTCTACTCACAGCACATTTTAGGTTGTTTTTTTCAGTTTTTGTTATGTCCCCGTATTAGTAGGGGAGTTTTCCCCCAGCTAGTCGGCTGATGGCATTCTTAATAAAGTTTCTATCTATCTATCTTATTGTGTTTTCAACTAACGCGAAACGTCGCTTTTAACTGAGACATGTATCACCTCAAGTTCAATTTTCTCGGTCAATGGCGAACGAAGTTAATTGACCCCTTTTATCATGATGGTCTGATGTCATTCATGTCGGTTCTCTCTCCTGTGCCGGTGTCTAGATCGAGGCATATATCATCTGCTGGCCGGACGTCAATTCGCCACCATCGGGACGCAGTGTCGGTGGCTGGATTTTTCTCTGAGGTGCGTAGAGTTGAGTAGCTACTCGGCCTACTACATTACATAAAAAGCCTTTGCTCTCTCAGTTTTCTTTTGATGATTAGTTTCGTTTTTGTCGGGTAAAACCGCCTTCAATTAACTTAGTTAAAGTGGAGCTATTTTCTCCAAGCTCTGATTGATTTCATACCGACAGAGGCCCGTGTGAACTGCTTAGAGTTTCAGAGGTATTGCCGGCTGTCTCTGTTCGAGCAATGAGCGCGCAAAGATGATTTACTAAGAATGAATTCTACTCACAGCACATTTTAGGTTGTTTTTTTCAGTTTTTGTTATGTCCCCGTATTAGTAGGGGAGTTTTCCCCCAGCTAGTCGGCTGATGGCATTCTTAATAAAGTTTCTATCTATCTATCTTATTGTGTTTTCAACTAACGCGAAACGTCGCTTTTAACTGAGACATGTATCACCTCAAGTTCAATTTTCTCGGTCAATGGCGAACGAAGTTAATTGACCCCTTTTATCATGATGGTCTGATGTCATTCATGTCGGTTCTCTCTCCTGTGCCGGTGTCTAGATCGAGGCATATATCATCTGCTGGCCGGACGTCAATTCGCCACCATCGGGACGCAGTGTCGGTGGCTGGATTTTTCTCTGAGGTGCGTAGAGTTGAGTAGCTACTCGGCCTACTACATTACATAAAAAGCCTTTGCTCTCTCAGTTTTCTTTTGATGATTAGTTTCGTTTTTGTCGGGTAAAACCGCCTTCAATTAACTTAGTTAAAGTGGAGCTATTTTCTCCAAGCTCTGATTGATTTCATACCGACAGAGGCCCGTGTGAACTGCTTAGAGTTTCAGAGGTATTGCCGGCTGTCTCTGTTCGAGCAATGAGCGCGCAAAGATGATTTACTAAGAATGAATTCTACTCACAGCACATTTTAGGTTGTTTTTTTCAGTTTTTGTTATGTCCCCGTATTAGTAGGGGAGTTTTCCCCCAGCTAGTCGGCTGATGGCATTCTTAATAAAGTTTCTATCTATCTATCTTATTGTGTTTTCAACTAACGCGAAACGTCGCTTTTAACTGAGACATGTATCACCTCAAGTTCAATTTTCTCGGTCAATGGCGAACGAAGTTAATTGACCCCTTTTATCATGATGGTCTGATGTCATTCATGTCGGTTCTCTCTCCTGTGCCGGTGTCTAGATCGAGGCATATATCATCTGCTGGCCGGACGTCAATTCGCCACCATCGGGACGCAGTGTCGGTGGCTGGATTTTTCTCTGAGGTGCGTAGAGTTGAGTAGCTACTCGGCCTACTACATTACATAAAAAGCCTTTGCTCTCTCAGTTTTCTTTTGATGATTAGTTTCGTTTTTGTCGGGTAAAACCGCCTTCAATTAACTTAGTTAAAGTGGAGCTATTTTCTCCAAGCTCTGATTGATTTCATACCGACAGAGGCCCGTGTGAACTGCTTAGAGTTTCAGAGGTATTGCCGGCTGTCTCTGTTCGAGCAATGAGCGCGCAAAGATGATTTACTAAGAATGAATTCTACTCACAGCACATTTTAGGTTGTTTTTTTCAGTTTTTGTTATGTCCCCGTATTAGTAGGGGAGTTTTCCCCCAGCTAGTCGGCTGATGGCATTCTTAATAAAGTTTCTATCTATCTATCTTATTGTGTTTTCAACTAACGCGAAACGTCGCTTTTAACTGAGACATGTATCACCTCAAGTTCAATTTTCTCGGTCAATGGCGAACGAAGTTAATTGACCCCTTTTATCATGATGGTCTGATGTCATTCATGTCGGTTCTCTCTCCTGTGCCGGTGTCTAGATCGAGGCATATATCATCTGCTGGCCGGACGTCAATTCGCCACCATCGGGACGCAGTGTCGGTGGCTGGATTTTTCTCTGAGGTGCGTAGAGTTGAGTAGCTACTCGGCCTACTACATTACATAAAAAGCCTTTGCTCTCTCAGTTTTCTTTTGATGATTAGTTTCGTTTTTGTCGGGTAAAACCGCCTTCAATTAACTTAGTTAAAGTGGAGCTATTTTCTCCAAGCTCTGATTGATTTCATACCGACAGAGGCCCGTGTGAACTGCTTAGAGTTTCAGAGGTATTGCCGGCTGTCTCTGTTCGAGCAATGAGCGCGCAAAGATGATTTACTAAGAATGAATTCTACTCACAGCACATTTTAGGTTGTTTTTTTCAGTTTTTGTTATGTCCCCGTATTAGTAGGGGAGTTTTCCCCCAGCTAGTCGGCTGATGGCATTCTTAATAAAGTTTCTATCTATCTATCTTATTGTGTTTTCAACTAACGCGAAACGTCGCTTTTAACTGAGACATGTATCACCTCAAGTTCAATTTTCTCGGTCAATGGCGAACGAAGTTAATTGACCCCTTTTATCATGATGGTCTGATGTCATTCATGTCGGTTCTCTCTCCTGTGCCGGTGTCTAGATCGAGGCATATATCATCTGCTGGCCGGACGTCAATTCGCCACCATCGGGACGCAGTGTCGGTGGCTGGATTTTTCTCTGAGGTGCGTAGAGTTGAGTAGCTACTCGGCCTACTACATTACATAAAAAGCCTTTGCTCTCTCAGTTTTCTTTTGATGATTAGTTTCGTTTTTGTCGGGTAAAACCGCCTTCAATTAACTTAGTTAAAGTGGAGCTATTTTCTCCAAGCTCTGATTGATTTCATACCGACAGAGGCCCGTGTGAACTGCTTAGAGTTTCAGAGGTATTGCCGGCTGTCTCTGTTCGAGCAATGAGCGCGCAAAGATGATTTACTAAGAATGAATTCTACTCACAGCACATTTTAGGTTGTTTTTTTCAGTTTTTGTTATGTCCCCGTATTAGTAGGGGAGTTTTCCCCCAGCTAGTCGGCTGATGGCATTCTTAATAAAGTTTCTATCTATCTATCTTATTGTGTTTTCAACTAACGCGAAACGTCGCTTTTAACTGAGACATGTATCACCTCAAGTTCAATTTTCTCGGTCAATGGCGAACGAAGTTAATTGACCCCTTTTATCATGATGGTCTGATGTCATTCATGTCGGTTCTCTCTCCTGTGCCGGTGTCTAGATCGAGGCATATATCATCTGCTGGCCGGACGTCAATTCGCCACCATCGGGACGCAGTGTCGGTGGCTGGATTTTTCTCTGAGGTGCGTAGAGTTGAGTAGCTACTCGGCCTACTACATTACATAAAAAGCCTTTGCTCTCTCAGTTTTCTTTTGATGATTAGTTTCGTTTTTGTCGGGTAAAACCGCCTTCAATTAACTTAGTTAAAGTGGAGCTATTTTCTCCAAGCTCTGATTGATTTCATACCGACAGAGGCCCGTGTGAACTGCTTAGAGTTTCAGAGGTATTGCCGGCTGTCTCTGTTCGAGCAATGAGCGCGCAAAGATGATTTACTAAGAATGAATTCTACTCACAGCACATTTTAGGTTGTTTTTTTCAGTTTTTGTTATGTCCCCGTATTAGTAGGGGAGTTTTCCCCCAGCTAGTCGGCTGATGGCATTCTTAATAAAGTTTCTATCTATCTATCTTATTGTGTTTTCAACTAACGCGAAACGTCGCTTTTAACTGAGACATGTATCACCTCAAGTTCAATTTTCTCGGTCAATGGCGAACGAAGTTAATTGACCCCTTTTATCATGATGGTCTGATGTCATTCATGTCGGTTCTCTCTCCTGTGCCGGTGTCTAGATCGAGGCATATATCATCTGCTGGCCGGACGTCAATTCGCCACCATCGGGACGCAGTGTCGGTGGCTGGATTTTTCTCTGAGGTGCGTAGAGTTGAGTAGCTACTCGGCCTACTACATTACATAAAAAGCCTTTGCTCTCTCAGTTTTCTTTTGATGATTAGTTTCGTTTTTGTCGGGTAAAACCGCCTTCAATTAACTTAGTTAAAGTGGAGCTATTTTCTCCAAGCTCTGATTGATTTCATACCGACAGAGGCCCGTGTGAACTGCTTAGAGTTTCAGAGGTATTGCCGGCTGTCTCTGTTCGAGCAATGAGCGCGCAAAGATGATTTACTAAGAATGAATTCTACTCACAGCACATTTTAGGTTGTTTTTTTCAGTTTTTGTTATGTCCCCGTATTAGTAGGGGAGTTTTCCCCCAGCTAGTCGGCTGATGGCATTCTTAATAAAGTTTCTATCTATCTATCTTATTGTGTTTTCAACTAACGCGAAACGTCGCTTTTAACTGAGACATGTATCACCTCAAGTTCAATTTTCTCGGTCAATGGCGAACGAAGTTAATTGACCCCTTTTATCATGATGGTCTGATGTCATTCATGTCGGTTCTCTCTCCTGTGCCGGTGTCTAGATCGAGGCATATATCATCTGCTGGCCGGACGTCAATTCGCCACCATCGGGACGCAGTGTCGGTGGCTGGATTTTTCTCTGAGGTGCGTAGAGTTGAGTAGCTACTCGGCCTACTACATTACATAAAAAGCCTTTGCTCTCTCAGTTTTCTTTTGATGATTAGTTTCGTTTTTGTCGGGTAAAACCGCCTTCAATT
>NW_027670812.1:0-16269 GCF_964199315.1 Orbicella franksi
AATCTTCTCTGAAGAGTCCAGTCCCAAAATGGGTCCAAAAGTCTACAACACGGCGTATTCCCAGGTGGTCACCCAGCCAGGTACTGACGCCGCCCAACAGGACTTGACTTCGGTGATCGGACGAGAACCGGTACGTTCCCTGTGGTGTGGTCGTAGACGAAAGAAACAACTCAAACCTTGCCCAATTGCTTGGACTCTCTTTTAAGTCTCTTAGAAGGAAGGCCTTTAATTGCTGTTGTGATGAATTTCCAATTACGTCTCGGCTACTTAACCCAGAGATTCCAAAGCCAGCTAAGACTTCAAATCACAAAAGGGCGATTCTCCAATGGTCAGTCATCAAAGCCACATTCAAGAGATTGCCTCCAGTGTGCTGCTCAGTGTTGCAGTGCTGTAATCAAACAAGAAAATCTTCTAATATGCTGTCAACTTGCTGGAAAAATAATTCCAAAAAAAAAAAGACAACATTTTGAAAACAGAGGGATCAATGATGTGGAGGCGTATGGAAATCTTCTCTGAAGAGTCCAGTCCCAAAATGGGTCCAAAAGTCTACAACACGGCGTATTCCCAGGTGGTCACCCAGCCAGGTACTGACGCCGCCCAACAGGACTTGACTTCGGTGATCGGACGAGAACCGGTACGTTCCCTGTGGTGTGGTCGTAGACGAAAGAAACAACTCAAACCTTGCCCAATTGCTTGGACTCTCTTTTAAGTCTCTTAGAAGGAAGGCCTTTAATTGCTGTTGTGATGAATTTCCAATTACGTCTCGGCTACTTAACCCAGAGATTCCAAAGCCAGCTAAGACTTCAAATCACAAAAGGGCGATTCTCCAATGGTCAGTCATCAAAGCCACATTCAAGAGATTGCCTCCAGTGTGCTGCTCAGTGTTGCAGTGCTGTAATCAAACAAGAAAATCTTCTAATATGCTGTCAACTTGCTGGAAAAATAATTCCAAAAAAAAAAAGACAACATTTTGAAAACAGAGGGATCAATGATGTGGAGGCGTATGGAAATCTTCTCTGAAGAGTCCAGTCCCAAAATGGGTCCAAAAGTCTACAACACGGCGTATTCCCAGGTGGTCACCCAGCCAGGTACTGACGCCGCCCAACAGGACTTGACTTCGGTGATCGGACGAGAACCGGTACGTTCCCTGTGGTGTGGTCGTAGACGAAAGAAACAACTCAAACCTTGCCCAATTGCTTGGACTCTCTTTTAAGTCTCTTAGAAGGAAGGCCTTTAATTGCTGTTGTGATGAATTTCCAATTACGTCTCGGCTACTTAACCCAGAGATTCCAAAGCCAGCTAAGACTTCAAATCACAAAAGGGCGATTCTCCAATGGTCAGTCATCAAAGCCACATTCAAGAGATTGCCTCCAGTGTGCTGCTCAGTGTTGCAGTGCTGTAATCAAACAAGAAAATCTTCTAATATGCTGTCAACTTGCTGGAAAAATAATTCCAAAAAAAAAAAGACAACATTTTGAAAACAGAGGGATCAATGATGTGGAGGCGTATGGAAATCTTCTCTGAAGAGTCCAGTCCCAAAATGGGTCCAAAAGTCTACAACACGGCGTATTCCCAGGTGGTCACCCAGCCAGGTACTGACGCCGCCCAACAGGACTTGACTTCGGTGATCGGACGAGAACCGGTACGTTCCCTGTGGTGTGGTCGTAGACGAAAGAAACAACTCAAACCTTGCCCAATTGCTTGGACTCTCTTTTAAGTCTCTTAGAAGGAAGGCCTTTAATTGCTGTTGTGATGAATTTCCAATTACGTCTCGGCTACTTAACCCAGAGATTCCAAAGCCAGCTAAGACTTCAAATCACAAAAGGGCGATTCTCCAATGGTCAGTCATCAAAGCCACATTCAAGAGATTGCCTCCAGTGTGCTGCTCAGTGTTGCAGTGCTGTAATCAAACAAGAAAATCTTCTAATATGCTGTCAACTTGCTGGAAAAATAATTCCAAAAAAAAAAAGACAACATTTTGAAAACAGAGGGATCAATGATGTGGAGGCGTATGGAAATCTTCTCTGAAGAGTCCAGTCCCAAAATGGGTCCAAAAGTCTACAACACGGCGTATTCCCAGGTGGTCACCCAGCCAGGTACTGACGCCGCCCAACAGGACTTGACTTCGGTGATCGGACGAGAACCGGTACGTTCCCTGTGGTGTGGTCGTAGACGAAAGAAACAACTCAAACCTTGCCCAATTGCTTGGACTCTCTTTTAAGTCTCTTAGAAGGAAGGCCTTTAATTGCTGTTGTGATGAATTTCCAATTACGTCTCGGCTACTTAACCCAGAGATTCCAAAGCCAGCTAAGACTTCAAATCACAAAAGGGCGATTCTCCAATGGTCAGTCATCAAAGCCACATTCAAGAGATTGCCTCCAGTGTGCTGCTCAGTGTTGCAGTGCTGTAATCAAACAAGAAAATCTTCTAATATGCTGTCAACTTGCTGGAAAAATAATTCCAAAAAAAAAAAGACAACATTTTGAAAACAGAGGGATCAATGATGTGGAGGCGTATGGAAATCTTCTCTGAAGAGTCCAGTCCCAAAATGGGTCCAAAAGTCTACAACACGGCGTATTCCCAGGTGGTCACCCAGCCAGGTACTGACGCCGCCCAACAGGACTTGACTTCGGTGATCGGACGAGAACCGGTACGTTCCCTGTGGTGTGGTCGTAGACGAAAGAAACAACTCAAACCTTGCCCAATTGCTTGGACTCTCTTTTAAGTCTCTTAGAAGGAAGGCCTTTAATTGCTGTTGTGATGAATTTCCAATTACGTCTCGGCTACTTAACCCAGAGATTCCAAAGCCAGCTAAGACTTCAAATCACAAAAGGGCGATTCTCCAATGGTCAGTCATCAAAGCCACATTCAAGAGATTGCCTCCAGTGTGCTGCTCAGTGTTGCAGTGCTGTAATCAAACAAGAAAATCTTCTAATATGCTGTCAACTTGCTGGAAAAATAATTCCAAAAAAAAAAAGACAACATTTTGAAAACAGAGGGATCAATGATGTGGAGGCGTATGGAAATCTTCTCTGAAGAGTCCAGTCCCAAAATGGGTCCAAAAGTCTACAACACGGCGTATTCCCAGGTGGTCACCCAGCCAGGTACTGACGCCGCCCAACAGGACTTGACTTCGGTGATCGGACGAGAACCGGTACGTTCCCTGTGGTGTGGTCGTAGACGAAAGAAACAACTCAAACCTTGCCCAATTGCTTGGACTCTCTTTTAAGTCTCTTAGAAGGAAGGCCTTTAATTGCTGTTGTGATGAATTTCCAATTACGTCTCGGCTACTTAACCCAGAGATTCCAAAGCCAGCTAAGACTTCAAATCACAAAAGGGCGATTCTCCAATGGTCAGTCATCAAAGCCACATTCAAGAGATTGCCTCCAGTGTGCTGCTCAGTGTTGCAGTGCTGTAATCAAACAAGAAAATCTTCTAATATGCTGTCAACTTGCTGGAAAAATAATTCCAAAAAAAAAAAGACAACATTTTGAAAACAGAGGGATCAATGATGTGGAGGCGTATGGAAATCTTCTCTGAAGAGTCCAGTCCCAAAATGGGTCCAAAAGTCTACAACACGGCGTATTCCCAGGTGGTCACCCAGCCAGGTACTGACGCCGCCCAACAGGACTTGACTTCGGTGATCGGACGAGAACCGGTACGTTCCCTGTGGTGTGGTCGTAGACGAAAGAAACAACTCAAACCTTGCCCAATTGCTTGGACTCTCTTTTAAGTCTCTTAGAAGGAAGGCCTTTAATTGCTGTTGTGATGAATTTCCAATTACGTCTCGGCTACTTAACCCAGAGATTCCAAAGCCAGCTAAGACTTCAAATCACAAAAGGGCGATTCTCCAATGGTCAGTCATCAAAGCCACATTCAAGAGATTGCCTCCAGTGTGCTGCTCAGTGTTGCAGTGCTGTAATCAAACAAGAAAATCTTCTAATATGCTGTCAACTTGCTGGAAAAATAATTCCAAAAAAAAAAAGACAACATTTTGAAAACAGAGGGATCAATGATGTGGAGGCGTATGGAAATCTTCTCTGAAGAGTCCAGTCCCAAAATGGGTCCAAAAGTCTACAACACGGCGTATTCCCAGGTGGTCACCCAGCCAGGTACTGACGCCGCCCAACAGGACTTGACTTCGGTGATCGGACGAGAACCGGTACGTTCCCTGTGGTGTGGTCGTAGACGAAAGAAACAACTCAAACCTTGCCCAATTGCTTGGACTCTCTTTTAAGTCTCTTAGAAGGAAGGCCTTTAATTGCTGTTGTGATGAATTTCCAATTACGTCTCGGCTACTTAACCCAGAGATTCCAAAGCCAGCTAAGACTTCAAATCACAAAAGGGCGATTCTCCAATGGTCAGTCATCAAAGCCACATTCAAGAGATTGCCTCCAGTGTGCTGCTCAGTGTTGCAGTGCTGTAATCAAACAAGAAAATCTTCTAATATGCTGTCAACTTGCTGGAAAAATAATTCCAAAAAAAAAAAGACAACATTTTGAAAACAGAGGGATCAATGATGTGGAGGCGTATGGAAATCTTCTCTGAAGAGTCCAGTCCCAAAATGGGTCCAAAAGTCTACAACACGGCGTATTCCCAGGTGGTCACCCAGCCAGGTACTGACGCCGCCCAACAGGACTTGACTTCGGTGATCGGACGAGAACCGGTACGTTCCCTGTGGTGTGGTCGTAGACGAAAGAAACAACTCAAACCTTGCCCAATTGCTTGGACTCTCTTTTAAGTCTCTTAGAAGGAAGGCCTTTAATTGCTGTTGTGATGAATTTCCAATTACGTCTCGGCTACTTAACCCAGAGATTCCAAAGCCAGCTAAGACTTCAAATCACAAAAGGGCGATTCTCCAATGGTCAGTCATCAAAGCCACATTCAAGAGATTGCCTCCAGTGTGCTGCTCAGTGTTGCAGTGCTGTAATCAAACAAGAAAATCTTCTAATATGCTGTCAACTTGCTGGAAAAATAATTCCAAAAAAAAAAAGACAACATTTTGAAAACAGAGGGATCAATGATGTGGAGGCGTATGGAAATCTTCTCTGAAGAGTCCAGTCCCAAAATGGGTCCAAAAGTCTACAACACGGCGTATTCCCAGGTGGTCACCCAGCCAGGTACTGACGCCGCCCAACAGGACTTGACTTCGGTGATCGGACGAGAACCGGTACGTTCCCTGTGGTGTGGTCGTAGACGAAAGAAACAACTCAAACCTTGCCCAATTGCTTGGACTCTCTTTTAAGTCTCTTAGAAGGAAGGCCTTTAATTGCTGTTGTGATGAATTTCCAATTACGTCTCGGCTACTTAACCCAGAGATTCCAAAGCCAGCTAAGACTTCAAATCACAAAAGGGCGATTCTCCAATGGTCAGTCATCAAAGCCACATTCAAGAGATTGCCTCCAGTGTGCTGCTCAGTGTTGCAGTGCTGTAATCAAACAAGAAAATCTTCTAATATGCTGTCAACTTGCTGGAAAAATAATTCCAAAAAAAAAAAGACAACATTTTGAAAACAGAGGGATCAATGATGTGGAGGCGTATGGAAATCTTCTCTGAAGAGTCCAGTCCCAAAATGGGTCCAAAAGTCTACAACACGGCGTATTCCCAGGTGGTCACCCAGCCAGGTACTGACGCCGCCCAACAGGACTTGACTTCGGTGATCGGACGAGAACCGGTACGTTCCCTGTGGTGTGGTCGTAGACGAAAGAAACAACTCAAACCTTGCCCAATTGCTTGGACTCTCTTTTAAGTCTCTTAGAAGGAAGGCCTTTAATTGCTGTTGTGATGAATTTCCAATTACGTCTCGGCTACTTAACCCAGAGATTCCAAAGCCAGCTAAGACTTCAAATCACAAAAGGGCGATTCTCCAATGGTCAGTCATCAAAGCCACATTCAAGAGATTGCCTCCAGTGTGCTGCTCAGTGTTGCAGTGCTGTAATCAAACAAGAAAATCTTCTAATATGCTGTCAACTTGCTGGAAAAATAATTCCAAAAAAAAAAAGACAACATTTTGAAAACAGAGGGATCAATGATGTGGAGGCGTATGGAAATCTTCTCTGAAGAGTCCAGTCCCAAAATGGGTCCAAAAGTCTACAACACGGCGTATTCCCAGGTGGTCACCCAGCCAGGTACTGACGCCGCCCAACAGGACTTGACTTCGGTGATCGGACGAGAACCGGTACGTTCCCTGTGGTGTGGTCGTAGACGAAAGAAACAACTCAAACCTTGCCCAATTGCTTGGACTCTCTTTTAAGTCTCTTAGAAGGAAGGCCTTTAATTGCTGTTGTGATGAATTTCCAATTACGTCTCGGCTACTTAACCCAGAGATTCCAAAGCCAGCTAAGACTTCAAATCACAAAAGGGCGATTCTCCAATGGTCAGTCATCAAAGCCACATTCAAGAGATTGCCTCCAGTGTGCTGCTCAGTGTTGCAGTGCTGTAATCAAACAAGAAAATCTTCTAATATGCTGTCAACTTGCTGGAAAAATAATTCCAAAAAAAAAAAGACAACATTTTGAAAACAGAGGGATCAATGATGTGGAGGCGTATGGAAATCTTCTCTGAAGAGTCCAGTCCCAAAATGGGTCCAAAAGTCTACAACACGGCGTATTCCCAGGTGGTCACCCAGCCAGGTACTGACGCCGCCCAACAGGACTTGACTTCGGTGATCGGACGAGAACCAGTACGTTCCCTGTGGTGTGGTCGTAGACGAAAGAAACAACTCAAACCTTGCCCAATTGCTTGGACTCTCTTTTAAGTCTCTTAGAAGGAAGGCCTTTAATTGCTGTTGTGATGAATTTCCAATTACGTCTCGGCTACTTAACCCAGAGATTCCAAAGCCAGCTAAGACTTCAAATCACAAAAGGGCGATTCTCCAATGGTCAGTCATCAAAGCCACATTCAAGAGATTGCCTCCAGTGTGCTGCTCAGTGTTGCAGTGCTGTAATCAAACAAGAAAATCTTCTAATATGCTGTCAACTTGCTGGAAAAATAATTCCAAAAAAAAAAAGACAACATTTTGAAAACAGAGGGATCAATGATGTGGAGGCGTATGGAAATCTTCTCTGAAGAGTCCAGTCCCAAAATGGGTCCAAAAGTCTACAACACGGCGTATTCCCAGGTGGTCACCCAGCCAGGTACTGACGCCGCCCAACAGGACTTGACTTCGGTGATCGGACGAGAACCGGTACGTTCCCTGTGGTGTGGTCGTAGACGAAAGAAACAACTCAAACCTTGCCCAATTGCTTGGACTCTCTTTTAAGTCTCTTAGAAGGAAGGCCTTTAATTGCTGTTGTGATGAATTTCCAATTACGTCTCGGCTACTTAACCCAGAGATTCCAAAGCCAGCTAAGACTTCAAATCACAAAAGGGCGATTCTCCAATGGTCAGTCATCAAAGCCACATTCAAGAGATTGCCTCCAGTGTGCTGCTCAGTGTTGCAGTGCTGTAATCAAACAAGAAAATCTTCTAATATGCTGTCAACTTGCTGGAAAAATAATTCCAAAAAAAAAAAGACAACATTTTGAAAACAGAGGGATCAATGATGTGGAGGCGTATGGAAATCTTCTCTGAAGAGTCCAGTCCCAAAATGGGTCCAAAAGTCTACAACACGGCGTATTCCCAGGTGGTCACCCAGCCAGGTACTGACGCCGCCCAACAGGACTTGACTTCGGTGATCGGACGAGAACCGGTACGTTCCCTGTGGTGTGGTCGTAGACGAAAGAAACAACTCAAACCTTGCCCAATTGCTTGGACTCTCTTTTAAGTCTCTTAGAAGGAAGGCCTTTAATTGCTGTTGTGATGAATTTCCAATTACGTCTCGGCTACTTAACCCAGAGATTCCAAAGCCAGCTAAGACTTCAAATCACAAAAGGGCGATTCTCCAATGGTCAGTCATCAAAGCCACATTCAAGAGATTGCCTCCAGTGTGCTGCTCAGTGTTGCAGTGCTGTAATCAAACAAGAAAATCTTCTAATATGCTGTCAACTTGCTGGAAAAATAATTCCAAAAAAAAAAAGACAACATTTTGAAAACAGAGGGATCAATGATGTGGAGGCGTATGGAAATCTTCTCTGAAGAGTCCAGTCCCAAAATGGGTCCAAAAGTCTACAACACGGCGTATTCCCAGGTGGTCACCCAGCCAGGTACTGACGCCGCCCAACAGGACTTGACTTCGGTGATCGGACGAGAACCGGTACGTTCCCTGTGGTGTGGTCGTAGACGAAAGAAACAACTCAAACCTTGCCCAATTGCTTGGACTCTCTTTTAAGTCTCTTAGAAGGAAGGCCTTTAATTGCTGTTGTGATGAATTTCCAATTACGTCTCGGCTACTTAACCCAGAGATTCCAAAGCCAGCTAAGACTTCAAATCACAAAAGGGCGATTCTCCAATGGTCAGTCATCAAAGCCACATTCAAGAGATTGCCTCCAGTGTGCTGCTCAGTGTTGCAGTGCTGTAATCAAACAAGAAAATCTTCTAATATGCTGTCAACTTGCTGGAAAAATAATTCCAAAAAAAAAAAGACAACATTTTGAAAACAGAGGGATCAATGATGTGGAGGCGTATGGAAATCTTCTCTGAAGAGTCCAGTCCCAAAATGGGTCCAAAAGTCTACAACACGGCGTATTCCCAGGTGGTCACCCAGCCAGGTACTGACGCCGCCCAACAGGACTTGACTTCGGTGATCGGACGAGAACCGGTACGTTCCCTGTGGTGTGGTCGTAGACGAAAGAAACAACTCAAACCTTGCCCAATTGCTGACTCTCTTTTAAGTCTCTTAGAAGGAAGGCCTTTAATTGCTGTTGTGATGAATTTCCAATTACGTCTCGGCTACTTAACCCAGAGATTCCAAAGCCAGCTAAGACTTCAAATCACAAAAGGGCGATTCTCCAATGGTCAGTCATCAAAGCCACATTCAAGAGATTGCCTCCAGTGTGCTGCTCAGTGTTGCAGTGCTGTAATCAAACAAGAAAATCTTCTAATATGCTGTCAACTTGCTGGAAAAATAATTCAAAAAAAAAAAGACAACATTTTGAAAACAGAGGGATCAATGATGTGGAGGCGTATGGAAATCTTCTCTGAAGAGTCCAGTCCCAAAATGGGTCCAAAAGTCTACAACACGGCGTATTCCCAGGTGGTCACCCAGCCAGGTACTGACGCCGCCCAACAGGACTTGACTTCGGTGATCGGACGAGAACCGGTACGTTCCCTGTGGTGTGGTCGTAGACGAAAGAAACAACTCAAACCTTGCCCAATTGCTTGGACTCTCTTTTAAGTCTCTTAGAAGGAAGGCCTTTAATTGCTGTTGTGATGAATTTCCAATTACGTCTCGGCTACTTAACCCAGAGATTCCAAAGCCAGCTAAGACTTCAAATCACAAAAGGGCGATTCTCCAATGGTCAGTCATCAAAGCCACATTCAAGAGATTGCCTCCAGTGTGCTGCTCAGTGTTGCAGTGCTGTAATCAAACAAGAAAATCTTCTAATATGCTGTCAACTTGCTGGAAAAATAATTCAAAAAAAAAAAAGACAACATTTTGAAAACAGAGGGATCAATGATGTGGAGGCGTATGGAAATCTTCTCTGAAGAGTCCAGTCCCAAAATGGGTCCAAAAGTCTACAACACGGCGTATTCCCAGGTGGTCACCCAGCCAGGTACTGACGCCGCCCAACAGGACTTGACTTCGGTGATCGGACGAGAACCGGTACGTTCCCTGTGGTGTGGTCGTAGACGAAAGAAACAACTCAAACCTTGCCCAATTGCTTGGACTCTCTTTTAAGTCTCTTAGAAGGAAGGCCTTTAATTGCTGTTGTGATGAATTTCCAATTACGTCTCGGCTACTTAACCCAGAGATTCCAAAGCCAGCTAAGACTTCAAATCACAAAAGGGCGATTCTCCAATGGTCAGTCATCAAAGCCACATTCAAGAGATTGCCTCCAGTGTGCTGCTCAGTGTTGCAGTGCTGTAATCAAACAAGAAAATCTTCTAATATGCTGTCAACTTGCTGGAAAAATAATTCAAAAAAAAAAAAGACAACATTTTGAAAACAGAGGGATCAATGATGTGGAGGCGTATGGAAATCTTCTCTGAAGAGTCCAGTCCCAAAATGGGTCCAAAAGTCTACAACACGGCGTATTCCCAGGTGGTCACCCAGCCAGGTACTGACGCCGCCCAACAGGACTTGACTTCGGTGATCGGACGAGAACCGGTACGTTCCCTGTGGTGTGGTCGTAGACGAAAGAAACAACTCAAACCTTGCCCAATTGCTTGGACTCTCTTTTAAGTCTCTTAGAAGGAAGGCCTTTAATTGCTGTTGTGATGAATTTCCAATTACGTCTCGGCTACTTAACCCAGAGATTCCAAAGCCAGCTAAGACTTCAAATCACAAAAGGGCGATTCTCCAATGGTCAGTCATCAAAGCCACATTCAAGAGATTGCCTCCAGTGTGCTGCTCAGTGTTGCAGTGCTGTAATCAAACAAGAAAATCTTCTAATATGCTGTCAACTTGCTGGAAAAATAATTCAAAAAAAAAAAGACAACATTTTGAAAACAGAGGGATCAATGATGTGGAGGCGTATGGAAATCTTCTCTGAAGAGTCCAGTCCCAAAATGGGTCCAAAAGTCTACAACACGGCGTATTCCCAGGTGGTCACCCAGCCAGGTACTGACGCCGCCCAACAGGACTTGACTTCGGTGATCGGACGAGAACCGGTACGTTCCCTGTGGTGTGGTCGTAGACGAAAGAAACAACTCAAACCTTGCCCAATTGCTTGGACTCTCTTTTAAGTCTCTTAGAAGGAAGGCCTTTAATTGCTGTTGTGATGAATTTCCAATTACGTCTCGGCTACTTAACCCAGAGATTCCAAAGCCAGCTAAGACTTCAAATCACAAAAGGGCGATTCTCCAATGGTCAGTCATCAAAGCCACATTCAAGAGATTGCCTCCAGTGTGCTGCTCAGTGTTGCAGTGCTGTAATCAAACAAGAAAATCTTCTAATATGCTGTCAACTTGCTGGAAAAATAATTCAAAAAAAAAAAAGACAACATTTTGAAAACAGAGGGATCAATGATGTGGAGGCGTATGGAAATCTTCTCTGAAGAGTCCAGTCCCAAAATGGGTCCAAAAGTCTACAACACGGCGTATTCCCAGGTGGTCACCCAGCCAGGTACTGACGCCGCCCAACAGGACTTGACTTCGGTGATCGGACGAGAACCGGTACGTTCCCTGTGGTGTGGTCGTAGACGAAAGAAACAACTCAAACCTTGCCCAATTGCTTGGACTCTCTTTTAAGTCTCTTAGAAGGAAGGCCTTTAATTGCTGTTGTGATGAATTTCCAATTACGTCTCGGCTACTTAACCCAGAGATTCCAAAGCCAGCTAAGACTTCAAATCACAAAAGGGCGATTCTCCAATGGTCAGTCATCAAAGCCACATTCAAGAGATTGCCTCCAGTGTGCTGCTCAGTGTTGCAGTGCTGTAATCAAACAAGAAAATCTTCTAATATGCTGTCAACTTGCTGGAAAAATAATTCAAAAAAAAAAAGACAACATTTTGAAAACAGAGGGATCAATGATGTGGAGGCGTATGGAAATCTTCTCTGAAGAGTCCAGTCCCAAAATGGGTCCAAAAGTCTACAACACGGCGTATTCCCAGGTGGTCACCCAGCCAGGTACTGACGCCGCCCAACAGGACTTGACTTCGGTGATCGGACGAGAACCGGTACGTTCCCTGTGGTGTGGTCGTAGACGAAAGAAACAACTCAAACCTTGCCCAATTGCTTGGACTCTCTTTTAAGTCTCTTAGAAGGAAGGCCTTTAATTGCTGTTGTGATGAATTTCCAATTACGTCTCGGCTACTTAACCCAGAGATTCCAAAGCCAGCTAAGACTTCAAATCACAAAAGGGCGATTCTCCAATGGTCAGTCATCAAAGCCACATTCAAGAGATTGCCTCCAGTGTGCTGCTCAGTGTTGCAGTGCTGTAATCAAACAAGAAAATCTTCTAATATGCTGTCAACTTGCTGGAAAAATAATTCAAAAAAAAAAAGACAACATTTTGAAAACAGAGGGATCAATGATGTGGAGGCGTATGGAAATCTTCTCTGAAGAGTCCAGTCCCAAAATGGGTCCAAAAGTCTACAACACGGCGTATTCCCAGGTGGTCACCCAGCCAGGTACTGACGCCGCCCAACAGGACTTGACTTCGGTGATCGGACGAGAACCGGTACGTTCCCTGTGGTGTGGTCGTAGACGAAAGAAACAACTCAAACCTTGCCCAATTGCTTGGACTCTCTTTTAAGTCTCTTAGAAGGAAGGCCTTTAATTGCTGTTGTGATGAATTTCCAATTACGTCTCGGCTACTTAACCCAGAGATTCCAAAGCCAGCTAAGACTTCAAATCACAAAAGGGCGATTCTCCAATGGTCAGTCATCAAAGCCACATTCAAGAGATTGCCTCCAGTGTGCTGCTCAGTGTTGCAGTGCTGTAATCAAACAAGAAAATCTTCTAATATGCTGTCAACTTGCTGGAAAAATAATTCAAAAAAAAAAAAGACAACATTTTGAAAACAGAGGGATCAATGATGTGGAGGCGTATGGAAATCTTCTCTGAAGAGTCCAGTCCCAAAATGGGTCCAAAAGTCTACAACACGGCGTATTCCCAGGTGGTCACCCAGCCAGGTACTGACGCCGCCCAACAGGACTTGACTTCGGTGATCGGACGAGAACCGGTACGTTCCCTGTGGTGTGGTCGTAGACGAAAGAAACAACTCAAACCTTGCCCAATTGCTTGGACTCTCTTTTAAGTCTCTTAGAAGGAAGGCCTTTAATTGCTGTTGTGATGAATTTCCAATTACGTCTCGGCTACTTAACCCAGAGATTCCAAAGCCAGCTAAGACTTCAAATCACAAAAGGGCGATTCTCCAATGGTCAGTCATCAAAGCCACATTCAAGAGATTGCCTCCAGTGTGCTGCTCAGTGTTGCAGTGCTGTAATCAAACAAGAAAATCTTCTAATATGCTGTCAACTTGCTGGAAAAATAATTCAAAAAAAAAAAAGACAACATTTTGAAAACAGAGGGATCAATGATGTGGAGGCGTATGGAAATCTTCTCTGAAGAGTCCAGTCCCAAAATGGGTCCAAAAGTCTACAACACGGCGTATTCCCAGGTGGTCACCCAGCCAGGTACTGACGCCGCCCAACAGGACTTGACTTCGGTGATCGGACGAGAACCGGTACGTTCCCTGTGGTGTGGTCGTAGACGAAAGAAACAACTCAAACCTTGCCCAATTGCTTGGACTCTCTTTTAAGTCTCTTAGAAGGAAGGCCTTTAATTGCTGTTGTCATGAATTTCCAATTACGTCTCGGCTACTTAACCCAGAGATTCCAAAGCCAGCTAAGACTTCAAATCACAAAAGGGCGATTCTCCAATGGTCAGTCATCAAAGCCACATTCAAGAGATTGCCTCCAGTGTGCTGCTCAGTGTTGCAGTGCTGTAATCAAACAAGAAAATCTTCTAATATGCTGTCAACTTGCTGGAAAAATAATTCAAAAAAAAAAAGACAACATTTTGAAAACAGAGGGATCAATGATGTGGAGGCGTATGGAAATCTTCTCTGAAGAGTCCAGTCCCAAAATGGGTCCAAAAGTCTACAACACGGCGTATTCCCAGGTGGTCACCCAGCCAGGTACTGACGCCGCCCAACAGGACTTGACTTCGGTGATCGGACGAGAACCGGTACGTTCCCTGTGGTGTGGTCGTAGACGAAAGAAACAACTCAAACCTTGCCCAATTGCTTGGACTCTCTTTTAAGTCTCTTAGAAGGAAGGCCTTTAATTGCTGTTGTCATGAATTTCCAATTACGTCTCGGCTACTTAACCCAGAGATTCCAAAGCCAGCTAAGACTTCAAATCACAAAAGGGCGATTCTCCAATGGTCAGTCATCAAAGCCACATTCAAGAGATTGCCTCCAGTGTGCTGCTCAGTGTTGCAGTGCTGTAATCAAACAAGAAAATCTTCTAATATGCTGTCAACTTGCTGGAAAAATAATTCAAAAAAAAAAAAGACAACATTTTGAAAACAGAGGGATCAATGATGTGGAGGCGTATGGAAATCTTCTCTGAAGAGTCCAGTCCCAAAATGGGTCCAAAAGTCTACAACACGGCGTATTCCCAGGTGGTCACCCAGCCAGGTACTGACGCCGCCCAACAGGACTTGACTTCGGTGATCGGACGAGAACCGGTACGTTCCCTGTGGTGTGGTCGTAGACGAAAGAAACAACTCAAACCTTGCCCAATTGCTTGGACTCTCTTTTAAGTCTCTTAGAAGGAAGGCCTTTAATTGCTGTTGTCATGAATTTCCAATTACGTCTCGGCTACTTAACCCAGAGATTCCAAAGCCAGCTAAGACTTCAAATCACAAAAGGGCGATTCTCCAATGGTCAGTCATCAAAGCCACATTCAAGAGATTGCCTCCAGTGTGCTGCTCAGTGTTGCAGTGCTGTAATCAAACAAGAAAATCTTCTAATATGCTGTCAACTTGCTGGAAAAATAATTCAAAAAAAAAAAGACAACATTTTGAAAACAGAGGGATCAATGATGTGGAGGCGTATGGAAATCTTCTCTGAAGAGTCCAGTCCCAAAATGGGTCCAAAAGTCTACAACACGGCGTATTCCCAGGTGGTCACCCAGCCAGGTACTGACGCCGCCCAACAGGACTTGACTTCGGTGATCGGACGAGAACCGGTACGTTCCCTGTGGTGTGGTCGTAGACGAAAGAAACAACTCAAACCTTGCCCAATTGCTTGGACTCTCTTTTAAGTCTCTTAGAAGGAAGGCCTTTAATTGCTGTTGTCATGAATTTCCAATTACGTCTCGGCTACTTAACCCAGAGATTCCAAAGCCAGCTAAGACTTCAAATCACAAAAGGGCGATTCTCCAATGGTCAGTCATCAAAGCCACATTCAAGAGATTGCCTCCAGTGTGCTGCTCAGTGTTGCAGTGCTGTAATCAAACAAGAAAATCTTCTAATATGCTGTCAACTTGCTGGAAAAATAATTCAAAAAAAAAAAGACAACATTTTGAAAACAGAGGGATCAATGATGTGGAGGCGTATGGAAATCTTCTCTGAAGAGTCCAGTCCCAAAATGGGTCCAAAAGTCTACAACACGGCGTATTCCCAGGTGGTCACCCAGCCAGGTACTGACGCCGCCCAACAGGACTTGACTTCGGTGATCGGACGAGAACCGGTACGTTCCCTGTGGTGTGGTCGTAGACGAAAGAAACAACTCAAACCTTGCCCAATTGCTTGGACTCTCTTTTAAGTCTCTTAGAAGGAAGGCCTTTAATTGCTGTTGTCATGAATTTCCAATTACGTCTCGGCTACTTAACCCAGAGATTCCAAAGCCAGCTAAGACTTCAAATCACAAAAGGGCGATTCTCCAATGGTCAGTCATCAAAGCCACATTCAAGAGATTGCCTCCAGTGTGCTGCTCAGTGTTGCAGTGCTGTAATCAAACAAGAAAATCTTCTAATATGCTGTCAACTTGCTGGAAAAATAATTCAAAAAAAAAAAGACAACATTTTGAAAACAGAGGGATCAATGATGTGGAGGCGTATGGAAATCTTCTCTGAAGAGTCCAGTCCCAAAATGGGTCCAAAAGTCTACAACACGGCGTATTCCCAGGTGGTCACCCAGCCAGGTACTGACGCCGCCCAACAGGACTTGACTTCGGTGATCGGACGAGAACCGGTACGTTCCCTGTGGTGTGGTCGTAGACGAAAGAAACAACTCAAACCTTGCCCAATTGCTTGGACTCTCTTTTAAGTCTCTTAGAAGGAAGGCCTTTAATTGCTGTTGTCATGAATTTCCAATTACGTCTCGGCTACTTAACCCAGAGATTCCAAAGCCAGCTAAGACTTCAAATCACAAAAGGGCGATTCTCCAATGGTCAGTCATCAAAGCCACATTCAAGAGATTGCCTCCAGTGTGCTGCTCAGTGTTGCAGTGCTGTAATCAAACAAGAAAATCTTCTAATATGCTGTCAACTTGCTGGAAAAATAATTCAAAAAAAAAAAAGACAACATTTTGAAAACAGAGGGATCAATGATGTGGAGGCGTATGGAAATCTTCTCTGAAGAGTCCAGTCCCAAAATGGGTCCAAAAGTCTACAACACGGCGTATTCCCAGGTGGTCACCCAGCCAGGTACTGACGCCGCCCAACAGGACTTGACTTCGGTGATCGGACGAGAACCGGTACGTTCCCTGTGGTGTGGT
>NW_027670813.1:12500-14508 GCF_964199315.1 Orbicella franksi
ACACCCCCTTAACGATGATGTGACAGCGCCAAACTTGGTGCCTGCACGTAACTCGAGCTGGCCAATTGTTTCCCGCAAAAAGTTTTGAAAATGGTGAAAATCTTAAGGGTGCTTATAGAATAGGGGGACCGACGCCCAGTTTTAAGATAGTGTAGCTCACCCCCCTTAACGATGATGTGACAGCGCGAAACTTGGCGCCTGCACGCAATTCGAGCTGGCCAATCGTTTCCCGCAAAAAGTTTTGAAAATGGTGAAAACCTTAAGGGTGCTTATAGAATAGGGGGACCGACGCCCAGTTTTAAGATAGTGTAGAACACCCCCTTAACGATGATGTGACAGCGCCAAACTTAGCGCCTGCACGTGACTCGAGCTGGCCAATAGTTTCCTGCAAAAAGTTTTGAAAAAGTGTAAAATCCCAATTTTGCGCTCTTTAGGGTGTGGTCTTTGAGCTTCGGGTTTTCGTCAGAAAATTTCGGCAATCATCGGTCATCTTCGTGGAAATCTCTTCGTTTTCGTAACTCTGACATGGTGACGCATGTTTGGAATGCCATGGGGAGCGCTTTGGAGCAGTTTTGAAAAATCGAAATTTTCGAAATTTTTCTAAGTGTCTAAACTTGGTTGGGGGAATAGACGGTTTCGGGTTATAATGTAGGGCAGGCATCGGGAAAGACCGAAAGAGCAATTGAGCTGTATCGGTCCGTAACAGTAAGCCCTGCTCGGTAATGTGTTCTCGGGTACGAAAGGAGGGTATTTGGAGGAAAAAGGAGCAAAGTCGACTAAACTTGCTCGGTCGGTAGCATGAAATGACTGAACTTGTAGCCAAGTTGTCTCGGTGTGGACAACGAGAGAACGGATGGATGTTGTACCTGATGGCCTTTGGCCAAGAATAGCGGCTTAGATTCGGAAGAATCATTCTTCCCCAATGTATCTTGTCGGCATTCCGTGGACTTGGCTGTCTCACTGGTATGCCGGAAGCTTACTAGGGTGAAGCAGTGGAAAGACGTGGCAAAGAGAGAACGGGTTTCCCTCGGACAGGGTCGAACGCCTCGTGCGTCTTCCATGGCCGGGAGGATTCCCAGTGCAGCTTGACGGTGGAATGCCAGCCTCCTTTCAAAGGAAGCAGACGCAAAAGGGTTCCCGCCGGGTTCCCTGAGGGATAGCTACCTGGTTGATCCTGCCAGTAGTCATATGCTTGTCTCAAAGATTAAGCCATGCATGTCTAAGTATAAGCACTTGTACTGTGAAACTGCGAATGGCTCATTAAATCAGTTATCGTTTATTTGATTGTACCATTACTACTTGGATAACCGTAGTAATTCTAGAGCTAATACATGCGAAAAGTCCCGACTTCTGGAAGGGATGTATTTATTAGATTAAAAACCAATGCGGGTTCTGCCCGGTTCTTTGGTGATTCATAGTAACTGATCGAATCGCACGGCCTTGAGCTGGCGATGTTTCATTCAAATTTCTGCCCTATCAACTGTCGATGGTAAGGTAGTGGCTTACCATGGTTGCAACGGGTGACGGAGAATTAGGGTTCGATTCCGGAGAGGGAGCCTGAGAAACGGCTACCACATCCAAGGAAGGCAGCAGGCGCGCAAATTACCCAATCCTGACTCAGGGAGGTAGTGACAAGAAATAACAATACAGGGCTTTTCCAAGTCTTGTAATTGGAATGAGTACAACTTAAATCCTTTAACGAGGATCCATTGGAGGGCAAGTCTGGTGCCAGCAGCCGCGGTAATTCCAGCTCCAATAGCGTATATTAAAGTTGTTGCAGTTAAAAAGCTCGTAGTTGGATTTCGGGATGGCTCGGCCGGTCTGCCGCAAGGTATGTTACTGGCCGCGCTGTTCTTCCTCGCAAAGACTGTGTGTGCTCTTAACTGAGTGTGCATAGGATCTGCGACGTTTACTTTGAAAAAATTAGAGTGTTCAAAGCAAGCCAGCGCTTGAATACATAAGCATGGAATAATGGAATAGGACTTTGGTTCTATTTTGTTGGTTTCTG
>NW_027670817.1:0-48000 GCF_964199315.1 Orbicella franksi
ATTTATTATCATAAAAAACAAATTGACATCAGTTTTTCATGCATCTGCCCTGTTATTGACAATGAACTTTGTTTGCAATCGATCTGTGGATCCACTCAGCCTTTGCCTCGTAGATCCAGAGGTACTTTGACAATGTTATGATGAAATTCATGATCACTAACAGGACAGACGCATAAAAAACTGGCGCCAATTTGTGAAACATACATGTACATGTAATGTGTAGTACTTGTACTGTTTTTATTTACATACACTGCTTGTAGTTGTCTTCAGGAACCATTAAACTTCACAGTCACAATTTCAGATGTTGGCATGTGACATATAGTACTGATCTGTGCTCCACTTGTGACCATCTTGCATTTATAGCTCCAATCTAACATTACAGGCAAAAACTAACGATAGACAAATCCGACGTTTCGGCGACATCTTGGCGCCATTGTCAATGGAAACTAATTAAATATGCGATTTCAAGAGTAACTAAGAGGTCAGAGTTTCTAATTTGCATAAGTTAGACAAAGACTTTAGCGCAAACTGAGTCTGATTGTACATTTAAACACGGTCGTAATTGTTTAATGAGTAACATCTCATTAATGAGACAATCAAACTTGTTGTGGCATTTTTTCAACACGCTAAAACAATTGCGAAGGTCATCCAGAATCCTGCCTGCGTGTCTATTATCATAGTGATTGCGTACTGACGAGGTCTTGCTTCTATGTCCATCAACGCGTACGAACAGATGGCCATGGGTGTAACCGACATAACCAGCATCGCACTGGTCACACTTGAAGTTATACACAACGCATTGTTGATCAATGAGCTGAGGCTTAGGTTTGCTTGTCGGGAACTCCTGGGCAATCTTGCGGCTCGTAAACACCGGTTGAACACTGGTCTGCAGCTTCACACTGAGATCTTTCAACTGTGTCTTCACGATATTAGCAGACTCCTGGTCTTTAAAGGGTATGACAACCCGAGTAGTGTTTTCTGTCGTAGATCTGGACCGTAATGAGGGCTGGTCAGCGACCTTTAAATTTAGGAAGGTTTTGACAGTGGAGTCAACAAGGTGCTTGGGATATTTCAGTTTAGAGAAAACAGACTTCAGTCGTTTGCACTCCTCAGTGAAGTAAGACCATAACGAAGACAGGCGATGTGCGCGATCGAGCATAGTTGTCAATAGTCCGCGCTTGTACCTATTATCGACATGACTGTGGTAATGGAGAAGCAGACCACTGTTTGTTGGCTTCACAAACACTTTAGTTTCAATACGAGGCACTCTGTTTAGGAGTTGAGTACCGAGAAAGGGAAGCATTCCATCATTTTCGACCTCCATAGTGAAGTTGATGGCGGGGTGAGCGTGGTGAGGGTGTTAAGAAAGTCCCTAGCTGTAGACAAATCGGGCATCACAGTGAATGTGTCGCATGCGACCAATCCTACCAGCGACTAATACGTATAATTATGCTCTGGCGAAATGGTTGGACAACAAGCTCAAACCGTTGTCGTTAAATCAGTACACAGTCACGGACATTTTCGATTTTGTGAACGAACTACCGCGAGACCTCAACATAACACCTGGTGACTTGCTGGTGTCCTATGATGTGTCCTCCTTGTTCACGAATGTACCTTTGGATGAAACCATTACGATTCTCGCAGACAGAGCCTTTAGAAACAACTGGTTTAATTCCGAGTATGATTTGAACATTTCAAAGCAAGACCTTATTGATCTTTTGGGTGTGGCCACCAAGGGGCAGCTTTTCCAATTTAATGGATCCCTGTATGAACAGATCGACGGAGTAGCGATGGGGTCCCCCCTTGGGCCCTTGCTAGCCAACGTATTCATGTCGTCTATTGAAGAGAAATTAGATGTTGAGGGCAAGCTGCCACCTTACTATCGTCGATATGTTGACGACACATTCACTGTGATGCCCGATTTGTCTACAGCTAGGGACTTTCTTAACACCCTCACCATGCTCACCCCGCCATCAACTTCACTATGGAGGTCGAAAATGATGGAATGCTTCCCTTTCTCGGTACTCAACTCCTAAACAGAGCGCCTCGTATTGAAACTAAAGTGTTTGTGAAGCCAACAAACAGTGGTCTGCTTCTCCATTACCACAGTCATGTCGATAATAGGTACAAGCGCAGACCATTGACAACTATGCTCGATCGCGCACATCGCCTGTCTTCGTCATGGTCCTACTTCACTGAGGAGTGCAAACGACTGAAGTCTGTTTTCTCTAAACTGAAATATCCCAAGCACCTTGTTGACTCCACTGTCAAAACCTTTCTAAATTTAAAGGTCGCTGACCAGCCCTCATTACAGTCCAGATCTACGACAGAAAACACTACTCGGGTTGTCATACCCTTTAAAGACCAGGAGTCTGCTAATATCGTGAAGACACAGTTGAAAGATCTCAGTGTGAAGCTGCAGACCAGTGTTCAACCGGTGTTTACGAGCCGCAAGATTGCCCAGGAGTTCCCGACAAGCAAACCTAAGCCTCAGCTCATTGATCAACAATGCGTTGTGTATAACTTCAAGTGTGACCAGTGCGATGCTGGTTATGTCGGTTACACCCGTGGCCATCTGTTCGTACGCGTTGATGGACATAGAAGCAAGACCTCGTCAGTACGCAATCACTGTGATAATAGACACGCAGGCAGGATTCCGGATGACCTTCGCAATTGTTTTAGCGTGTTGAAAAAATGCCACAACAAGTTTGATTGTCTCATTAATGAGATGTTACTCATTAAACAATTACGACCGTGTTTAAATGTACAATCAGACTCAGTTCGCGCTAAAGTCTTTGTCTAACTTATGCAAATTAGAAACTCTGAACTCTTAGTTACTCTTGAAATTGCATATTTAATTAGTTTCCCTTGACAATGGCGCCAAAATGTCGCCGAAACGTCGGATTTGTCTATCGTTAGTTTTTGCCTGTATATGTTTATCTAAATCATTGTTGATTAGAATCTAACATTATGGTATAATTTGGCTTTTGTCTCAAAGGCTGATAGATGTACTAGAGCTTGCCACTACACTCATGATTACAGAAATAATAACTGCACCAATGACACATCAACAGCAAAGCCCTCAACAAGACCACTGACTACAGGGAACCCAGGTACAGGAAGCACAACAACAAGGCAACCAACCACAGGCCCATTAACCACAGGGAAATCGACTACTAGACAACCAAATACAGGAAAACCAACAACAGGACAACTAACCACAAAGAAACCAACCACAAGGAAACCAACCACAGGACAACCAACCACAGGGCAACCAACCAAAGGGCAACCAACCACCGGGCAACCAACCTCAGGGAAACCAACCTCAGGGAAACCAACCTCAGGGAAACCAACCTCCGGGAAACCAACCTCCGGACAACCATCTACAGGACAGCCAAAGACAGGACAACCAACCACCGGGAAACCAACCTCAGGGAAACCAACCTCAGGGAAACCAACCTCTGGGAAACCAACCTCCGGACAACCATCTACAGGACAGCCAAAGACAGGACAACCAACCACAGGGAAACCTACTACAAGAAAAACAACCACAGGGCCATGGTCCACGGGGAAGCCAACCACAAGAAAATCAACCCCAAGGCAGCCAACCACAGGGAAACCTCAGTCATCAACAAACCAACCAACAACAGGTCAAACTACAGCAAAGATTCCAACTACCCAACAGAAGACCACACAAGGGGTGACCTCCACTACAGCTAAGGCAACCACTACCCAAGCGGCAACAACTACAGTAAAGACACAGACTGCAGTACCAACTACTACACAGAGGACTACAACTCAAGGTGTCAGAACTACTACTCCTAAAGCAACGACCTCCAAAGCTGCAACAACTACAGCACTGACGACAACTGTTGGCACCACTACTGGTACCAAGGCACCAACTACTAAACAGACTACCACACAAAAAGTGATCACCACTGCTACAACACCCACTAAACCAAAGACAATGACACAAGGGGTGAGTTCCACCACGGCCAAAGTAATAACCACTCGAGCTGCAACAACGACAGAGCCTCCAGAACCTACCGAACCTACTGAGCCTACAGAACCAACAGAACCTGGGGTACTTCAGGTCAGGGGAATGTTTCAAAACAACCTAAATCAGGTAAGCTTAAAATTAAAATCAATTTGTTGAGAGAAACAAGGGGAAGCAGTCTTTGTACCAAATATGAATTATTATGACTTATTATATGGCTTGCTCCATGAGCAGGCAAGATGAACCGAATCCTGTGCTGTAAGTGAGCAAGATAGTGCCATCTTGCCCACTCAGGACTAGCCGCTGTGTCCCAGAAGAAAAAGTAATTTCCCTGAGATCCATATAATAAATCATTTACTGACCAAGCATGTTCAGTCAAGAATTATTGGCTGGATATTGACCTCAATCTTTTTTTGCGAGTTTATGGACCAAAAAAAGAACTTGGCCAATATCCAGCCATCTTGACCTCGCACTTGGTCAATAACCCGGCATCTACACATTGTGGCCTCCTGCAGCTCCATAAGCAGGTGCCCTCTTTACCTTGCAGAAAAAGGAGATGTGAAGGACCTCTGACAAGTTTCTGTTACTAGCACAGAGCTCAACATCCTCACATCCCCTGGACGGAATGCTAGTCTTGACACGATAGTTAATCCAGTGATATTTTTGCCAGTTTGCCCCAACAGTTCGCTAGTGAAGCACTGTGATTGAGCCAAGTCTTGCCATGGGAATATGTACCATACAATGACCCTAGTCAAGGCACTAACACCACAATGATTCGATTTAGTGCCCAGGGTGCTTATTTACTTTTGGTACCTCAAGGGAGGGCACTTATTCGAGACAGGGTGCTTATTTCCTTTTTGAAAAACAACTGAATGTTCAAAACAAAACTTGAAGGTGAGATCATTCATTTGAAGGAATTATGCACTCACACGGGTAGTTGAGAAACTCAGATGAAGACCACTGTTTTTGTAATGAGGCATTAAGTATGTGAGCAATTAAGGAAGATGAATTTCAACCTCTGTTGATACGTACTCTGACGGTGCTGTAATATTGTTATATTAGAATAGGGGTGCTTGTTAGAATGGGGGTGCTTATTGAAACAGGGGCGCTTGTTAATAAGAACACATCCGAAGGGGGCGCTTATTTGAAAGGGGCGGTAATTGGAAAGAGGGTGCTAAATCAAATCATTACGTTAATTTAACATGCTAACCATGAAGTCTTACATCTCCAGTGATGATGCAAGAAAGCAGTCCATTATCGCTGCATACAAAGAAATCCTACATCCACATAATTATATTGATGGTAATGTTACAATGGAGTTATGAGTGTTACTGTACAATTCAGTTACAGAACGATGTTGACGACAGTGAGATTGACGATGAAGATGTTAGTGATGAACAAGATGTGGAAGACAAAGAGCCAAATAAATTTAGTTCTGTAGCTGTAGCAGTAGTCCTGATCGCATTAGTGGTTTGTGTGGCAGCATTTGTTGGTGCAATGTGGTGGACTTACGGTAACGGAAACCAGTGCCCCAGTATTCTGCGAGGGTATGAACCAGTGGCAGGTACTGATTTCAACACTCGAACAGATGAGTTTTTTATATCAACTGATGTTCCATAGTCATGCAGTAAATAACTTGATTGCTCTAAATGCTGTTTAGTGTATACCTGGTAACTAACATATTAGTCCAGATTACGAGCAAGGAGCTGAATGGATGTCTTTGATTAACACCATTACTCAGTTGTCCCAAAGATGAATTTATCACATCAATTTAATGTCATTAATAGCTTCAAGGTAGAAGCAGTTTGTACTGACATGGACTTCCTTAAGTAAGCCTCAAGATGCAGTCCACTACGAAATAATTTAAAAGGTGTAGATTTGCAATGATACACTTTTTATTAAGTCCTATTTGAAGTCAAATCAAACATCAAATTGTGTCTATATTGTAACACAATCCCTTTAGGTGACTGGTAGATTTAGGGGTGCCATGACGTGTTGTACAATCTCCTTTTCTTTGTGGTAACAGCCAGGATTGTTCTTTAATTTTGTAAGGAAGTAAAAAAGTTTATTTGAAAAAAATATTTTTATGATGGATTTTATGTGATTAATAAAGAATTGGAATTTCATGTGAAATACAATAAGACACAAAAGCTAGACCACAATTATCATAATTTATTTCTATAAATAATATTATTTTGTTTTATAGTAAAACTAGAGGTAGTAGAAGTAGTAGAAACTTACAAGTTAAATTGAAAAAAAAATAAAAAAATAAATAAAAATTCCTATACCATGATGTACTTTAGTATTTGCCATGAACTAAACACGTTCTCAATAAGGTTCTTTGTTTTCTTTCTTCATGTCACAATAAAATTGATCACTAAATAATTTCTCAATATAGCTACGGCCACAGATTAAATTACAGATGTTAAGGAGAGTTATTTTGTTTCTCTAAAAGCGTAAAATCTGGCTGGTCTGCCAGAACTATGATGTGTACATGTTATGTCATGTACTAGTAACACGCAAGACTAGTAAAAGATCTTTATTTCGTTTCAAAAACTTCAGTCTGATTGGAAAACTTGTACGAGGGTGACAACCTGCATGATGCTCAGCCACAGGCTGAGTGAATGAAAAACACTTTAAACCCAACTGGCTCATCAGGGATGGATCCAGGATTTTTCTTGGGAGGGGTGCACCATTAAGGAATGGCGTAACTGACTGGTGAGGTGAACAAATTTTAAAAGCAAATACAAAGAAGAAGGCTTCATCTTGGGGGGACGGGGAGGGGAGGGGTGTGCAACACTTGTAGCCTCCCCCTAGATCCACCCCTGGTCATGTACATGTAACTCCAATTTCTGATGCATAAAAGCAGCTAGCTAGGAGTATCACTAATCCCCCTGCTAGTCCATCACAGTTTACTCCCCAGTATTCTGTCTTGTTCCCCCACTAATTTGCCTGCTGTCACCTATAAAACTGGGTGGAGTGAGGAGTACTTTGACAGAAGGGTGTCTTCCTCCCTTCTGTGGTGTCTTCCCACACCACAGTGATCTCAGCCAGGGCTTATGGTAAGGTGGTCACTGAATGAAAAGGTTTTGTGGCTTGAGATAAACTTCAACAGCTATCCACTGTACTATGAACTTGAGAACAAAATGTGTCGTGATGACTGACCATTGATGTTCACACATCAAAACAATTCTAAAGTTTGCAGCTTGCTACACTGTTTGTTGGGTTGTTATACATGTAGAAACTTGCAGTTTATGATACGTCCTTTCTAAAGTATGTAATTGACTGAGGTTTCCAATGGCAACTAGGGGAAGAGTTTGTCTTGGCATAGCACAACTTCCATAATCTGAAGGACTACGGCCTCCAGCATCCATCACAACCCCTATTAGGGTCTTCATGTAATGCCTGTCACCACTAACAGCTGCTTGAACTCAAACCACATTCCTTTTCCAAATAACAATGAAGGAGATTATTTTCTTGGCATACTCATTGCTTTACTCAGTGCAGCACAGTTTGTTTGAACTCTCTGCAAGGTAATTCTAGTGAGTTCAGCTTCTTCTTGGCCTTTTCTCACTGTTGCTTGGTAATCCAGCTGTAACATTTCAGAATCTAAGGGAATGGCATTGACTCCTGAAGACAGTAACTTCTCATGAAGGGTGTCAGTTAGCTTTGCCAACCCATCCAGGTCCACTGATTTACAAATGAAGGCAACAAATACACCATTACATGGACATACAGGGATGGCAGAGCTGGGGAGGGGGGGCTTTAGCCCCGCCAATTTCAAGCAAAAAATACATAAAATAATAATTTTACAAAGATCTCCAACCCCCTACAAGTTAGCACCTGTGGCACACGCTTGTTACCCCCCCCCCCCCCACCCCCCACCCTGAATTCAAAATACCTTCTGCCATCCCTGACATACATAGTAATCTTGCTTTCTCATTTTACATAGTCCAGTATGACGTGTGATCAAGGTGTATGTTAGCTAAGACGATGAAATAATTTA
Organism: Orbicella franksi; assembly: GCF_964199315.1. NCBI lineage: Eukaryota > Metazoa > Cnidaria > Anthozoa > Scleractinia > Merulinidae > Orbicella > Orbicella franksi. The sequence continues at coordinate 8,004 of NW_027670817.1, forward strand.
AAAAAATGCTAATGTAACATGATCAAAACTCCTGTTGCATTAGGCTTTTTTTAGTGCAGGGGAAAGAGCACACACTTCTTTCCTGAACAACGGTTAATAAGCAAGCTTAGCCTGGAGTTCCATATAACTCATTTGGAGGCCATTCATCCCCAAGTTGTTTTAAATTACTACAAGCTTATCAATTTTGTATTCATGAAAAAGAGAAACATTCATCACACCACCTAAGGCTGGTTTTCACTAGTGACAGAGTTAGAGTCATAGTCAGAGTCTTAAAAGAGCTTGAATTGAAAATCGGAGTCATAAGCAGAGTCATAAGCTAGACGGAATTGGAGTCAGAAGAATCAGAACATTTCTATTTCTTCCTATTCCATTTACGGTTCCGTCACTAATGACCCAATGAAAACTAGGTTGTTGGAGTCAGAAGCAGAAGCAGAAGAGCCAAATTAAATCACAAGGCTTTTCCATTTATGACTCCGTTGCTAATGATCCAATGAAAACTAGGTTGTTGGAGTTGGAAGCAGAAGCGGAAGAACCAACAAATCACAAGGCCCAGAATTGAACATCACTGCTGCTGTTTCCAACCCCGACAACCTAGTTTTCAAGAGATTGTAAGCGATGGAGTCATAAGCAGAATTGGTGATTTGCTTCCAACTCTGTTGGTTTGATTTTCACTACATCGTATTGCTCTACGCTTCTGATTACAACTCCGACTCCATCGCTAGTGAAGACCAGCATTTACATATTTTAAGCATCAACTTGTACTCACTTTTGGCATCTTCGACAGAGTACGACATACCAGACCCCATTTGCCTGCAAGGAAACATACAGTGCAACATGCATACCATTAAAATGAACACCTTTCCCCCATAAAATTGTGGTCATATTAATGGAGGTTCCATTGTACATATGAGTGATATGAATCCAAACTTCACAGGTCCTGGGGTCTTCACTTTACCCTCAGTCTGCATTTTACCCCCAGTCCACAGTCTGCTTTCTGCAGTCCAAAGTCCAAAGTCCAAAGTCAGAGTTTTACACTGACCAGTTTAATATTATTCTGTTCCAAATTGATCAACTTTAAGTTAATCCCTACATGTATGTCAAACTAAACATCGATAGATTGGAGCAACAGGAATTAGCATGTTAAAAGGACATAGGCTAGTGATAACTTAAGGTTGTTCAAAACACTTTACAGCACTTACATTTTGATGGGTTGTTATAACTACTCTTTATCACTTGATGCTACAATCTTGGTATCAAAAAAACTGCCCAATCATTGGTGATCATGTTGTTATCAATTTCGGACAAATAAGGTTACTATAGCAACAGTATGACCTGCTAAAGTCACCCTTAATTACAGCTTTAGGGGCTTGTAATTCAAAAACAGCACAGTGAATGTTTTTTGTGTTGTCAAATTTTGACAAACAAAATAAGATGCAACCTTGAACAAAGTTTAAAAAAATTATGTAGATAAGGTTCAGAGCCACGTTAAATTTTCAAAACTTTAAAGTGGCTCTGAATCCCACGTACAGAGTTTTTTTTAACTTTGCCAAAAGTTGCATCTTATCACGCTTATTAAAATTTGATAATATAAAAAACATTCACTGTGCTGTTTTTAAATTATAAGCCCTTAAAGCCGTAATTAAGGGTTTTTTTTAGCAGGTCATACTGTTACTATGGTAACCTACTGTGTCACAAAAATGATAACAACGTGTTCACCAATGATGGGGCAGTTCTTTGATACCATGGTTATAACATCAAGTGATAAAGAGTGGCTATAATGACCAATCAAAATCTAACTGCTGGAAACTGTTTTGAGCCACCTTAAAGAAGGCCACCTAAAGAAAACAACTCCGTGGAAGGTATCCGTTACAGAAGGACACAGAATATGACCCTTTGAGGGTGTCCGGCCGTTTAGCACCCAAGTCGATTAGCCCCTAACCACTGAGCCCCTAACCAGAAGTTGATTAGTTCTCAACCAGAAGTCGAAAACACTGTCTATAATTGGGGTTAATCGACTTCTGGTTGGGGACTAACCGGCTAGTGGCTAATCGACTTGAAAATTCAGGAAACAGACATTCAGTATAAAATCGATTGGCAGTTACTTACATGCCCGTAAAAAATTTACTAGCTTGCTGATCCACGAGGTTCAAAACTGAATCAAAGTCGTTGACGTTCAAAGAGACAGGCCCTTGTCCTGCCGCCATATTGGTTCTCTGTCTATCTTTGTGCGAGTACCCGCTGTCCTTAGAAACCAGGCCTACCTATTGGAGTGGGTGTGAGTAGCCCTTTTTATTTCAATCCTAAAGATCGATTATTGAATTTTTAAAATGATCTATCCCAGCCATAACAGAAAGGAGTTATTGATGGATTTATTTTCATTTGTTTTGATTTTTTTAGTTCCTTCAATAAAATTTAGGTCAAGGGAAGTTAAGCATCCTGAGCCCCCCTCCCTAGCGATATTTCACATTACGATATCATGGCGCCGTTGTACGTGTAGAGCCCGACAACAGTTCTTCCCTTGTTTTTGTTTTGGTTCAGTTTGTGTTTATACCGTCGTCCTCCCACGAAAATGTCCTTATCTCCAGTCGCCATAAAAGAAGCAAATCATCACATTCAAGGGTTAGTGATGCGAGTTCACGAGCTGGAGGAACAGGTAAAGGAACTGTCTGAGGCGTTGAAGAAGCAAAACGAAGCTCACGCGGAGAATTTAAAGATACTTCCTCTTCGAATGAATCAAACTTTGAGACAAAAAGATGAAGAGATACAAGAACTAAGACAGAAACTTCAATCTTCCGAGGCAATTATAGAAAGGCTTGTTCGAGAAGCGAGCGAGCACGAAAGCTCAGTGCGGCACCTTAAAAATCGCTCAAGAGTTCTCGACGAAATTTGTAAACATCGAGAAGCCTTCGAAAGTGTATTGACGTGTCTGAGTATTCTTGAAGATCCTGGCAATAGTTCTTCAAGTGAGGCAAGCAAAATGGCAGAGAATGGTATAGTCAGAGAAACAGATTTACTTGACAGTGATGGGGAAGGCGAAGACATCAATGGAAATGACAGATCACATGAGAAACGGGTCGACAGTGGAGTTGGATCGAGTTATTCCTCGTTTCATTTGGAAAATGGAAGAGCAAACGAAAAAGGAGTGCTACCAGAAGACGTGTTTTTACCACCGGAAGAAAACCCTCCTCCCTGTTTTGTCTGATGGAAGAGCAAATGAGCATTTGTCACTGAAAGGCATGTCAAGTGTTTACCAGTTTAATTATGCCTCAAAATTCAATCAATTTTACACGTAAAAAATTCCTTCATTCATACTTGACAAAAAGCTGGGACACTAAAACGCTAAAGTACCTCATGCAGTGGAACTTTATCTGCACAACATGTCAAGTTTGATGTCCCAAAATTATTCAGTAAAATTTTAAATTAAGGTACCGGTATTAACAGTAACTTTACTCATTAAGTTATCATTGATTGATTTTGGTTAGGTGGAAGGTTGGAGTGCTTAAGGTCATTCCCCAGTATTGCATTGCGCATCCCTACTGTGCATAATTTCACGCGTGATTAGCACGCGCGCATTAAAAAACGGCGGCTTTTTCTTCACAGCTGGACCTCGCCATAGAGGTAAATCGTCATTTTCTCAGAAACGAGTATGGTGACCTATCATTTTTTTCTGTTGTTTTGAATTGAGTAATAAATTTCTCTATGTAAAATAAATATGGACCAATTCTCAGTGTAGAACAGAAAGCAATCATCAGAAATGTGAATTTAGCAAGCAATTGTAACTACAATCATGGTGCTATTATAAGGATTTATATGGGTATAAACAAGGTGCTTTTGCTCCTAAACGAACATGGGGACCCCTCATTTTTATTTCAAAATTTAAGTTCCTATAATATAAACAATCGATAGGCAAAGTTTCACAAAAATCTCAGTGCAGGTTCTATTTCAGGGTAATGACCTTAAGTGCCTCAAAATTCATTTTTATTGTATTGCATAATATTGAACATGGACAGCACGACATAAGGTGTTGTTTCAATTAGGGGAGAATTCCCAGAGAGAAAAATATCCAACAAAATCACTGAATCTGAGCAGAACTTTTCACTTATAGCAGCTTTGTGATATTCATTTGTCAATCTAGAACTGCATTATATTCCTGTCCAAAAAAAAGTTCTCAGTGTATTGTCAACACTGTGTTTTAACGGGTAGTTCATAAAGGGTGAGAAAAACCTGTAAGACAGCTGAAGATCAGTTTCTAAAAACAGAAAGATGCAAGCTGCATATGGATTCAGCAAGTGATCTTATCTAAGGGTTCATAATCAACACCATATTCTATTTAGGCTTAGCTAATGAAAAGTTAAAGACTATAAGAGACACTTTTGCAAGCCATATTGGTAGATGTAGGGGTAGTATTTTGTTAGGAAGTTGTTGCAAATTCTCAAACTTCACAATACAGTAATTAGTCAAGTTACAAAGGAAAACAGTAACCAAAATTGTAATTTGGATGTAAATGACATTAATGTTTACAACATAATTTATTTTTTTGTTCCCTAGTTTTCCTTAGGAATACATCAAACATTCGATTTTCATGATGTTATATCAAACATTCGATTTTCATGATATTTTCAAAGTGAACACAAAAATTGTTTTCCACTGTCATCTCATTGTTTGGAAATGTAGTGAAATATTGTCAGTCATGTTTGATATACCCGGTTATATTATTCCTCTATTGTTTACTGCCCCTTTAAATAACATGTAAACTCTGAAGTTCAAAACCTAACTAACAATTTTTATTTTGGCTGCCGTCAATCGTGATCTGACAGGACAACGATCAACTGGTCTTGAAAAAAAGAAACAAACAAAATAGATCAAAATCTGCTAATCGCAACCCACAGACGATATGTTTTAGCTGAAGTAAACTTCTGTTTCCTAAAAGTTCCACTAAGATCACTGACGGACGCAAAACACAAAACCGTTGATTACAAGAGTTGATGTGTTATTGAACAGAGCAGTGATAATCTGTTGAACAACGATCTGACCATACAGTGTATATTTAAAAATTTTTTACATCTGTGTGTGTTTGGCATAAAGATATGACATAACCTTTTTGGACAGAGTAGGAAATGTAATGCAATCATAATTCGATCTCTTCATGACCAGAGTTTTATAGCATTGTGACGTCTTTTATAGGAGAAAGAGCCTGATACATGAGTGAATTTTCTATAAACTGGAAATAGCAAAATTCATTAACATGCTAGCTTTAAAATTTATTTAAAGAGAGAATTTGGGGACTAGCAAATTTAATAAAACAATTGTGAACAGGCATTTCTTTTTTCATTCCTTTGTTACCCAGGGAATGGGTCACTTTAACGATGTCATGCTTTTGTAATTTTTTCATCCTAACAAAAAATGGGTCTCACCACTCAATTTATCATGCCAGATTTTGAAAATATGCAAATGTTCATTACAATGCAATGCAAACTCATGAAAACGTGGGACCCCAAACTTGCAAAATCTTGCAAACAAATATAAGTCAGGAGACAAGGGGTTTGCCCTGTAGCAAACATTTTCAAAAAATTGTCAAGTTTGATAAATCCCATATTTCTATGATTTTGCAACAGATTCTTACAAAACTTCACTTTTTACCAAATTCAACAGGGTAAATTGATCTACAAAGGAGAGTTTTGGTTTTTGTATTTATATGAAAAAAATGGGAAACATTGTTGATATTGCGTGACCCGTTGAAGCCTCATCTCAAACGTAAATTGTTGGAGTTTGTACAAGTAAGTCACATTTTTCTAACTAACAAACTAGTTCTAACCAAGTTTTCCTTTGTCACAATTATTTTGGTATTAACTAAGAGCTGTTCATTTGCCCCTCTGCATTTCATACAACATTTACATTTTTATCTCTTGGTAAGCGATACAACACCAACAGGCGCTGATCATTCTAACCATGTGGTCTGAAAGGTCACGCGCAGTCTAAGTCACGCAACAGTCGCATCCAGGGCCTTCTTTTTCCGTTGGGCGCGACATTTGCAATTCAAAACATCCGGTTCGTTCACTTCCGTTTCATCTGCTTGTAGTACATTATGTAAAACGGAAGTTAGGGAAATGCTAACCTCTGAACTCATTTCCTTTCACAACTCTAAAACTCAAGAATGGACTCTCAAGCGGACAAGTTGTTTTACAGAAGCTAGAGCGAAAACAGAAAATGAGTATCAGAAGGCGTTACTGGGTGTGCTTTGTACTTGATCTCAAAGCTATTAAGTACCCCAGTACTTCACACAACGCCGACTGTTCTATTTTGTCGCGAAATGTTCCAACTTAGCGAAACGTTTGAGATTTAGGTAACTCTTGCAAGGCAAGAAAACTCCAATCCGATTAACACTTAGGGCAAAGGAAATTGAGAGAACCGCAAAAACAGAACAGAGGTTCTCTAGTATTGAGGTGAGTTACGTTACCAACTTTACCCCAACAGTACGGGTCAATGATTGCTACCCTTATTAAATCGTAAGTGCAGTTTCATCAGCCGTCAACTTTGCTGCACAGTTTTGAAAAGGGCGCTTTATAAGGCACAGGACTTTAATTCAGCCAGAGGCACTTGAAAAGACAGGTCTCCGGCTGTAACTAATGATTTTATTACTCCAGAACTTGACGAACCAGCTCACATCATCATTTGATAATCATAACAAAAACATTGAACAGAAGATCAGAGCTTTTGTTTTCCATTATGACCTCGTGGTAGCATCTGCTCTATTGTTGTTACAGCTCGTCAAAGGCTCCTTGAATCTGCAAACTAAAGCTTCGACCACTTCGCTTCTCTTTGAAATATTTAAGGTAAGCTGAAGTTCTTCGAGTTGTAAAAGTCATTCGTGACGAATTTCCAAGGGGGGCAGAATATTTGTGAACAGACAGGGGCGCATCTTTTGTTTGTCGCGGACATGAACTCTTCTGAGGAATCGTGGCAAAAAATTAGCGAGGATTAAGAGTAGAAATTCGGATGAACAGAAATGCATCTTTAACCTTCTTGCAGACATCGCAAGAAATAGGCGTGACGCATTGGCAAAAGTCACTTTTCGTGACCGATTAATGCCGTTGAATGGGTTCTTTTCGAAAATAAAGATGGACACACAGTGCACATATAAAAGATTGCTGAATTGCCATCATCTGTTAAGATCGTTCTTTTAATTTCCTTCCTTTTACTGATCTTACTGCAGTCGAATGATAAATTTCTGGTCGATTCGTTAGACTTGATCCGATTGAAACGAATGAGCTCAAAGCAAGATTACCCATAGAGCTTCAACTAATTTGTCTTTTTGCGATCACGCTGTTTTAGGCATATTGAAAACAGCGAGAAACTAACGTTCCACACAGCTCAACTCAATGATTAATACAGCAACTTTGTTTCGCTTAAAAATAGCGAAAGTGAAAGAACAAGGATGAATTTTTTATCATGAAACTATACTGACATGATAAAATGAGATATTGTGTTCATCTCTGTTAGCAGCGACTAACTTTATATCGGAACTACTTAACTCCTCCCTGTGCTGAAAGATAAGATGGTCGATGAAAGCAGTTCTATCGTTGTTGTTTTTCAACGAGAAAATATAGGGGACTTAGGCCTATCCTCCGAGTTTTCCGGGAAATAGTTTGTTTCTTTTTGGTCGATTGTTGAGTGTTAAAAACATATGCAGACGAGTTTGTAAAATCAGGAGGGAATTTTAAATAAACAGGTGTCGATTTTATTTACGCATGGCAAAATGACAATGACAGGAGAACCACATAATGTAGGTTTCTGTGACATGTGTACGATGACAACTGATGATAATTGCTCACAATAATGCAGTCGTCGCTCTACGAATCTAGGCGGATCGCTTCGAATCAAAATACCTGTTACGCGCTTCGATAACAAAGCGTAACCAGTGCGATAAAACGGTACGCGCCTTGGTGATACAACAGCGTGGACGGTAGTTACCACGTCCTCTGATGTGCTTGCGCGGGTTGGAAGTTGGAGGTGGGAAGATGTTATTGCTTATCGGGCAAACTGGTCCCTTGGGATGAAAAGGAGATTTCTGATCGGTTCTCTAAATGGCCCGAATTTTGCTATGCGAAACGCGAGTTAAGATGGTCGTTCGCGAAAAACTTTGACTTCAAAACATTGCACAAAAGAAATCAGTCTTCCTCAATAATTCTTCTTCATCAACTTTCACGAAAGCGACCTGAAACACGTAAATAAATGCTTACTATGGCGCGAGCGTTCCCCTCTTTCGCTCAGTCGTGCGTGACGCGAACAAAAACCGCGAAAAAAAAATGGCCGCGCGAAATCCACGCGGCCTTCTTTCGAGTCACGCACGACGCACTATGTGAAGGAGGGGTTACTCGTAGTATAAATTATTTTTAAAAAGAAGCTGTAGATATACCGCATTGATTCGATTTAGCGTCCTCCTCTCCCCCTCGGGTGCTGTTGTCTTAATAAGCACCCCTATTCCAAGAAGTGCCCCTTCCAATACGTGGCAGTTAACATATTGAATATTGAATTTTCCCATCTCGACGTAGTAATTATTGAACATTGTGACTATCAGAGCCCCTATTGCTACTGAGTTAGAGTAACTGTTGCCTTTAATCAAGGTAGTATATATGCTCAAAAAGAAATAACCACCCCTTTCCTAATAAGCGCTCCTCTCTAGTACGGGCCCTCCCATGAGCTGTCAAAAGAAAATTACGGCCCCGGGCGCTAACTCGAATCATTCCAGCAATTAACCACAGCAAACTTGCAATTCAACCGTGAAATAATTTCTCAAGAACAAGCTGTAATGTAGCTTTGCCCTGCTATTATCAACATACAAAATTTAATTCTCTTTATTCCACTAACACGTTACAGCTGGAAGGACGATGGGGGAATCTGATAGCGTTGTGAAGCTGGAATGGAAAATGGAAGGTTGGAAGGACAAAACAAAGGCCTTAAAAGAGGAGATGAAGAGACAAAGCGAGGCGAATGAGCTGTTCTTTGTCAAAAATGCCAAAGAAATCAACTTGGCCGAGTTTCAAGAAAGCCAAAGTAATAAATATACTTTTGGTATCATGGGGATGACCGGAGCCGCTGTAGTCAATCTTCTGCGCCGCATTATCATGGAATACCGCGAGACGGACAGCGGTCCTTATTTTCTAAAGTTCGCCGCTGACAAAAAATTTAAGGTTGAGCTCATGCCCACCGCGCTGTATCCGGGACATGGGCTGATTAAAGTTGTCGGAAGACTGAAGTACTATTCATATCCAGAAATGTGCTCTTTGCTGACTAAAAGTGGTGTTACGAGTAAAGGCCTGGGTGACATGACTTACAAGCTGAATACGAAAGGCATGAAGTCTGCATTGTTCAATGCGGTGAGTCCCATGAACGAACTTCACTTCATGTTACTGTTTGAGATCGCGCGGAGACTGGTGCGGGATTCTGAAGGGAAGCCCGTGTCGACCGATCCCGCGCTTGATCTACTTCCGGTTGGTGTCGTCATCGGTCGTGTCATTGAGCTTCTCCGCGTCGAAAAAGACGCCGTGCTGAGTTATGAGAAAGTCTTCGGCGATCAGCAGCCGCTAAACTGGTTCACAGAGAATAACACTATCCTGAAGCGACAGAAAATGGCAGCTATTAATAAAATGTACTTCGAAAAGTTTGTCAAGGGGCAGGAAGACGAGGTCCCCTTCATTCGCAGATTTCTGGAGGAAAACAAGAATGGTTATATTATAAAAACATTACAAGGTTACCTTGACGACCTGAAAGAAGTATTCGGTGAAATGTGACGTATTATGAACAAAGTAACTCAAGTTGTTCCTCAGTAATAAATAAAAACAAGCAAAGGTTTTCTCCGGACCAGCATGCACTGCGGTCGCGCAAGTGTGTAACGCCCGCAGTGCTTATCATATATTGAAAAAGAGAAAAGAATTAAAAGATAGACAAAATGAGGTAATCTGTGCTGTCCATCTTTCACAAGATCTGAATTGCTGTGACAATGAAAGAATTTGAGCAATCTACGGTTGTACGGTTGTACATTAAACGTACTGGTTTTAGCATTCGATTCCGGGAGGGGGAAGATATGAAAAGGTCAGGGGGTGCTAGTGAGAAAATTTGACTTAGACAATATGGGCGTGGCTCGAGCTTTATTTGACACCTAGAAGACGCCATTTCAAACGGAAATGACAGCGTATTTTTATTATTTCTTTGAGTGCGCGGTAAAAGATACTTTGACGGTTAAAATCGTGGCGTGTTATCGTGAAAATGTCACCCTAAGTGAGGATATAACCCCAACCTCGTTCCCAGGGTCTCTCCTCGCTCGTCGCAGGGGGCAGTAAGATGAGAGACCCTGGGAACGAGGTTGTCATAATCTTTGATTTACACCCCAAAGTGAGATGATGAGCATCCCCGACCTTTTCATACGAGGGTCCCCCCGGAGGGTTCGATTACAGGTCCTACGGACCGTCAGGAGGTTTCCGCGAGGAATTTTCATCGAAGTCTACCTTAACGAAACATATGAATGTCACTTTTCCAGCCAGTGTTGTACTTCTGTTGTTAATTTCGTTTATTTATTATTTTATTTCATTTCTGTTGAGTTGTAGATGCTCTAATAAAACATTTTTAGAAATTAGCGAGTGGATACTAACGGGAATCAAACTGACGTTGAATATGTGAAAATGTTAGTTCAAGAATCTAGCCGATCAAAACAAGTGTCTAGAGAGCGGCCATATTTTCCTTGTGCCAAGGCCCCGCCGGATAAGAAGGAAAAGGAGGCCCTGGGAACTAGAACGGCAAGGACTACCTGTGATGTAGATTTTGCTTAAATCGACAGCCCATGCTAGTATATAACATTTTCATCCTCCAGCAAGACATCCACGCAACGCGTTGGCGGCGGAAAATCGTACCTCGCAGCTTTAATTCTGCGCATCCCTAACTCTACTTGCGGGCTGCAATGGCGGAAAGAGCGGCGGACCGTAATACAGTACGCGAGGATGTCGCTCGGTTGATGTACTTTTACTTGGGCAAGCACGAATTTTTTTTGGCATTTCACTGTTAACTGAAGAAAACAAGGCTCCCCCTGCTTGCTGTGAGGTTCTCTAGCTTATATGGTTAGTGCTGGTGTGCTTGTATGGATGCAATATGTAAAGAGGGATGGTGGAAAAAAATGTCTTCGCGTCGAAATTTCTTGTATATCGCGGGGAAATAAAGTATTCGGAAGCCTTCTTGGGTTAAATTGATTCCCCAAGAAAACAACGCATCAGCTTCCCACTGGTGACGTGAAAATGTTGCTGGTTCTCGGGAAAATTGGGAAAGCATGTAAAGTTGGTAACTTTTTTTTGTTTAGAAGATAGACGAAATTCTCGCCATTTTTTTCAAACTTGAAGCCTGGCGCGCGGCCAAAACTCCCGAATGCTTATTACGCTTTTCCGCTCTGAACACAATGCGCAAGGTAAATTATGCGCGGAAGAACTGGGTTCTACGTCTAAAAATATCTTGAGAAGAACAACTTTTGGGAGTAGGGCTGGTAAGAGATAAACCCTCTCTTGCTATAACAAGCCAAGTCAAGATGATGCAACATATATCGTTTTGTTTTTACTTTATTATAAATAAGTCTTATCATCATTATTATTTTTTTAAAAAGTTCATTGACACAAAATATATGAGCCCACAATTCACCAGCCGAAGGCTCAGAAGAGCTGTACTACTTCACCCCAGTCCTTCTCGTCCCACTGACCATTCTCACGCACATTTGGCGGGCTTTTCTTCCAGTTCCATTCTTTGATTGGCACGTGCCAATCCATCCCGTAGTTTGCCATAACATAAGACTCGGTTTCACAAGGGATGCGCACTTTCAATCCCAGAAACTCCGTCCAACAAAGCGTGAATTTTGGAAAGATATACCTGAAAAAGGAGTTGCGCGAAGTCTGTGAATTTTAGTCTCGTGATACTGAAAAATGGTCTTTAAGAGCGCCTGTTATTCAACTTGATACAGATATTTTATTGACCGAGCTCGACCGGCCGTACTGAGAAGACATCAGCCCGAGGTCTCCACAGCACGGATCCAGCGAAACGAGGTCTGTAAAGGAACGGACCGAGGGCCGATGTTCCCGCAGTGCAATCGAGAGCAACCTTGGTTAATAAGAGATGTATTACACGGATTTGTGAGTGAAAAAGAGGCTGAATACTGAGTGAAAATATTGGGCCGGCAATGAAGCATTCTGATTATCTGATTTTAGTTATTGACCCTCTCAGCTGAGCCTTATTCCCGCAATAAGTATGGGTAATCAAATGAAAGCGAGTAAAATTAGGAAATAATTTCACTTACGTTTTGTCAAAATTCTAATAATTTCCCGAACCTTTGTAAGTGAGTGAAATTATTTGGACTGTGGCAAAACGCAAGTGAAATTATTTCTTAATTACACGAGTATACTATTTGATTACCTTTTAATACCATGGGTGAAAAACTACACTTTTTTGGAATGTTTACTGTATGGAGAAATTTCGCACCAAACTTTGCCATAGTAATTTTGTAATTTCACAAGTGAAATTATAAATCAATGCTGAGATTTCGCGCCAAAATGAAGGGGTAATTTGTCACCCATGATATTAAACTTGTTATTACATCCTTAAAAATAATGCTCTTATTAAATGCCTGCGTTAGGCATACATGTCAACTTAATAACTGTGCCACGTGGAACGGCTTCATGTATTGAACAATTCATTGTTTATTTAGATGAAGGCACAAATATTTAAGTTCAGACTTTTTTATAACGCACACAACTTTGCTCTTCCGAAATGGTATCAAAGCAAAACCACGGACCGTGCAAAAAGCGAGAAAAGTTTCGAAAAGCCGAATTAAGATCGATCTAGATGGGACTTGATTTTGTGTTTCAGTGACTATTTGAGAAAACACGGCATGTTTCAGCTCTGATTGGTCAGAAAATATGCAAGAATATTTAACCAGTAGCATACTAACCATCATATAACCAATTTCAAACGCTAAACCAAGGGAACAAGGGAAGTTGTTGTCACTTGACATTAGAAAAAAGTCTTAAGTAATTGAGACAGCTATAACAGCATTGCAACCTTACTTGAACTTTTTGCCCGATTTGGCCTGTGTTCCACCATTCCACATGTAATCCTCCTCTTCATAGAAAAAGAAGATATCTAACTTAACGTAATCCTCTTTAGTTCTGAAGGACAACTCAAAGCTGTCTTCTATCTAAAAAAGATAGTGATGAATCAAATTAGTTCTTATAGAAGAATAAAAACCAGACACGGTTCTTTCAGTCGTGTTGCAGACTATCGACAGTTCGCAATCCGATTGGCTACAAAGGTGAATTCTGCCCCATCTGGGCATGCGCGCTGATCTTCACGCTTAGAACAAACAAAAAATAGGTTTGCAATGTGTACATGTGTGGGTTTTGAGCCATTGATTGAGAAATTCTATTTCAATTTTGTGAGTTCAACTGAAAAATGACCAGCACGTTTTCATATGAATGGTTGTGTACCAGCCCTCGACGTGCAAGGTACCTCAGAAATGGGCTACTGAAGTTGACAAAGGTTAAAGGAGCTCAGTCACGGTATTTTGAGTTATTTTGGCCACATACAAAATTACCTTTAAATGGTAGGAAACCTAAAAATAACAGTTTAATAAGATAGAAAAACACCAACGAGATAATGATAAACCATAAGGGAACAAGGATGGCTAAGGATGGAGAAGATTAACACGGATTACAAACGACGAATTTGAAAAATTGAGGCTAAACTTCTCAATATGCGCAAACCGTGAAGTAGCTCCTTTCACTTACCGCTGTAGCGTATTTGTCAAAAAGACATCTCACGCGCCAGCCCATTGTCAGCAAAGTGCTTTGACTAACGCTGAAAATGTCATCTTCACAAGCTCGATACAGTGATTAATTTACCTTTATAAATTTCAAGTTGTTAAATAACTAAGTGTTTCACTTGCCCACCGACGTTACCCAACGGTTTCAACACTTATTTAAGACCCTGAGCGTCAGTTCGGCCAGGGCTCTAACCCTCGACCTCCCGCACAGCAGTCTGGCGCTCTACCAACTGAGCTAACCAGGCGACGGTTAATACCTTGTTCGCTTGACAAATTCCGATAGTGTTGTAAAGTTACTTACTCGGCCAAATTTATGTTTTAAAAGAAGCCCAGCTTTCTCAAATTCCGATAAAAGAAGCGGATTATAGTCCTTTATCCAGATACCAATGTCAACATCTTTACTGTGTGGTATAATGTCGCATTGCCTGAACCAACCTGGAGATGAAAAACTGAAGCACATTAGTGTAAGTCAGAGATGTTTTACATTGTGAAAGAAAGTCCACAAAAAAAGCCGAGGATTGAAAGAAGTGAAAAAGAGATTTGAACGTATATGCTTTGCGATATCGATGTGAATACTCGGCTTCCTGAACGAGAGAGGGTGAAAACACGAACCAATGAACTAACTACGGATAAAGAAAAACGAAACCAAACAAAAAAACAACAGCAACAGCACATACAACGGAGCGAACGAAAGAACGAGAGAAAAAACAAACGAACGAAAGAGTGAATACACGAACAATTAAGAAAAAGAATGGCGAGCAAATAACAGAATAAGACTGAAGGAGCAAAGAGAGGACGTGTGAACGAACGAACGAACGAACGAACGAACGAACGAACGGGCGCGCGAGCGAACGAACCAATGAACGAATGTACAAGCAAACGACTGAACGTGCGAGCGAACGAATGAACGAACCAACCAACCAACCGATAAACGAACGAACGAACAAACAAACGAACGAACGAACGAACGAACGAACGAAAGAACGTGCGAGCGAGCGAGCGAGCGAACGAACAAAATAGTCTAAACAAACGAACGAACGTGCGAACGCAGGGGTGTGAACGAACGAATGGAAGAACGAACGAACGAACGAAAGAACGTGCGAGCGAGCGAGCGAGCGACCGAACAAAATAGTCTAAACGAACGAACGAACGTGCGAACGCAGGGGTGTGAACGAACGAACGAACGAACGAGCAAACAAACGATCCAACGAACGAAGAGGGAATGAACGAACGAGCAAACCAACAAGTATACAACAAACGAATGGCAAAACGAGCGAGCAAGCGAACGAGCTAAGAAACAAACCAAGCGACCAACCGAACCAACGAAAAAAAAAACTACGAATTAACGAAGTAAATTGAATGAATGCATAAAGTTACTCGAAATCTTACCATTGCATTGACTTACCTAGACAAGTCCCACTGCTGAGCCAGAACCTAACTCCCACTCGATGCAGAGCATTAATAGCTGCAGACAGAACCTCTAACGCCTTCTTCTTAAAAAGTATGGCATCTGAAGAAACGTCTCTTCCATATTTACTGTAGTAACGCTGAATATTTGTAAGATTACAACCTGTAAATCGCGACTGATTTGTCTCTAACGCTAGCTTCTCTGGATCTGCTGGAACATTGACACGTATTCCATCAACAAGATTTTCCTCGATGGCGAACCTTGGAATATAAAATACGATAGTCGCGAGTGAAACAGGACGTACTCAAAAATTTGCCACCATGAGATTTAACCAAACGTTCCCTTCTAAAAATGGCCTGGTTTGGCCTCTCAACTGTCAGTCAACCATCAAAGAGTGCATATACTTAAATAATCCACTTCGTGCACACAACCATCAAAGAGTATGGTAAAAAATAATTTGAGTCTGCGACAGGC
This sequence comes from Orbicella franksi, assembly GCF_964199315.1. Classification (NCBI taxonomy): domain Eukaryota; kingdom Metazoa; phylum Cnidaria; class Anthozoa; order Scleractinia; family Merulinidae; genus Orbicella; species Orbicella franksi. The sequence continues at coordinate 23,735 of NW_027670817.1, forward strand.
TAAGTGGTCCACAACTGCAGGAACTTATTATCCCGGTATCAGATAATTAAGTGGAAGCGGGGGGGGGGGGGGGGACGGGGGCCACAATCCGGGAGGATGGGTATAGGAAGGGTCCGGGAGGCGGGAGACGAAAGAGCTGGAAGTGGGAGTTCTTAGAGGTGGAAACGGAAGAGAAAGGCAAAACGCTAATTTCTGTCATTTTTAATGCTTTCAAAAACAAGAACGTAAAATGTTATTTGCCTTGAATTCAGCGACCTCTGAAACTTCGGAGAAAACGAGCAAACGAAAATTCGCCCTTGGGCTGAAACTCAGGCTTACTTTCGCCGAAGAATTGCCATTTATTTATTCGTGAGTACCCATTTATACATACGTGTGTCCAGTGGAGTACAAATACACTATTTTTACAATCGTTTGCTCAGTGACCTGGCCTTTGAATGGCAGCGAGGCTGCGGGTGACTTTGTGTTGACCCAGACCTGACTGCTTTCGTTATGTAAATCAAGTTGTTCTTATGTTGACTAGTTTGCATTTAAATGAGAAAAGCAGCGAGGTCTGTATCAAAGCAAAGTCACCTTTAGCCTCGCTTGCATTCATAGGCCAGGTAACTAAGCCCACAACTATAAAATAACTACATTTTTATTCGTTTTCGTACCATATTTACCCTACTTTCGAAATCCTATCCACGCAGGGGATTCTCTATATTACCGACAGCTGAAGTAGGCTTCACAAGAACAAACTTCACTAAGGCCTCATTAAAATACTTTCGAAATTTTTACATGATTACCTTACATGACTAAAAATAGCAACCCAAAAGAGTTCGGCAGGGTTTATTCTCTTTTTTTAAAGGCGCAAAACCCGAAACTGTTATTTCAAAGGGCTTGTTTTCACCGGTACTAGAGGAAGCAATACACAATCAGTTTACTGAACAGTTATCAGTGTTTATGACGCGAATGTTTGATTTTCACTAGGTCATGAGCGCTCTCGGTCATATGCACTCCGTCACAAGTGAAAACTAGCTTTAAATGTTTCAATGAGCTGATGAGCGCGTGTAAACAGCTGCAAGTTTCAAACAACAATTCAATCCGAGAGCGGATTTGCTAAATAGTACTTAAAATCGTTGTTGAAAGAAATTTGATAAGAATTCTACTAAAACAATCACATTATTCTTTCTCGAATTCTGTGATGACTATCGCTTCACTGTTAGAAGACGGGACGATTCAATTTATTTCCACACTGTAATTGCTTTCCTAACACTTCTACCTTGAAAGGGATTAACTAGTAACACAGAAATATAGCAAATAATTGATTATGCTCATAAATTTATTTCTTCTCGGAGGTGAAAGTTGTTGGCAAATCTAACAGCTTTTCGATTTAAATTTCTATATACCATTCTGCAGTCTGCTTTCTTTGTCTAGTCGTTTTTTAATTTGCTTATGTTACGTAACAGCTCTCGTGTCAGTAGTATAGCTTAAACTGGTTGTACATAGCTTGCTCGGCGTAAAAGTTTCTTGAAAGCTCGTCGGTATTCTCTGCTTCTAGCGCAGTGAATCGCGGGATTAAAAACTGAATTGCAAAGCACAAGAGTTAACGTGAAAGACTCTATAGTTAAAAACGAATCAGGTGAAATTGTATGAGATCCCGAAACAATTCTACAGTGTCATGGGTATACAACACAACAAAACAACTCCGATCACAAATGATGGAAATGATGTACTCTTTAAAGGTTTGTTTGCTTATTTCAGTGTGCTCAATTAGTATAGCTGTGCTAAACACTTCGACACTTAAATAAAGTGATATGTTTTTTATTTAATTTTTTTCTTCTCCTTTAAAAACTTCGCCTTGGCAGACTGCTGACTCGTGAATTTTCCTATCCGCTTACGAGCTTCGTGATAACTAACAGTGCGGTAAAAAATAATCATAAAAATGGCCAGGAATATTACAAACCCACGCGAATAGTAGTTTAAAAGGGTGAGCTTATAAATAGAAAAGAAAATTGTGAGGAAAACCAGCGGCCACACGAAAACAACGCTAACGATTAATCAACGGTATAGAAGGGAATTTTATCGATATATACCGCTCGATGCTTATCAACGTCAAATGGAGTAGCGAGCTCATACGGGATGTTCCAATGAAGCGTCTTGCAGCGTATGGAATGGTGGAAAACTCTGATACCGGGGCTGCCTGTGAGGCGGTAGATTTGTTCAGCAATGAAGAGTGGTTGTCCCAATGCACCAGTCATAATGCCAGTTCCTGCCAAACAGGCCAGCAAAGCGTTGTATTCGTCTCTCAGCTGAGGTGTAGTCTTGACAGCAAGGATGATCAAGACGTTGAGAAAGATCGTTAATGGCGACACGAGCAGATTGACGATTGTTACCGATATCAGCGCAACAGACATTTATCTGGTAAGAAAGTTTGACCGCCATTCCGGGAAATTAAAGCCTTTGAGATGATAATCGCAACCGATTGAGTAAGATAAAGAGTTCACTTTAGTCAGTCTTAAATCTCAAAGAGCACTGAGGTATTGTGTGTCATTCGTAAAGACACACCCAGAAAAAAAGACTAGAAAAAAATCTCTCAATTCTTATTTGTGGTCTTTTCGCCGCAAGAGTGAAAAACGATTGACGAATATACTGAACTTAACACTGCATTCAATATCTTCCTGCAAGGAAATGTTCTAAAACCATCTTTTTAAGAGGAAAATAATTCTCTTGTGATAAAATGGCAATTACTTTCGATTAGAAAAGCTTTAGGTGACTACATTTCACAAGCCTCTATGTTTTCAAAGTTGTAGCGTCAGTTTTCCTTACTTTTGGTGAGCAGTGCTTAAAAAATACACACACCTTTTGAGGAGAGAAAGAAAATAAAATTGTACTTTAGAAGAGGATTTCCCATCTGAAATTGGCAGAAAAGTCCCTCTCAAGAAATAAGTAATTTCTTGCGTCGTTAAAGCCACTTTTAGATAATGATTACAATCGATAGGTGTTCAAATACAAAAAAAAAACCACACGTACAGGAAGTTAACGTGCATGAATTCAGTAATCTGAAGCAAGTCAAAGAACTGCATCCCAGGAAGATGAAAGAAAAGTGTCAAGCACTTTATAATATAAGATCATCTTTAGGAATTTCTGTAGAACTGTAAATAGAATTGTAAATTAAATAGAATTGCACTTTAGAAGAGGATTTCCCATCTGAAATTGACAGAACGAAGTCCTCTCAAGAAATAAGTAATTTCTTGCGTCGTCAAAGCCACTTTTAGATAATGATTACAATCGATAACTGTTCAAATAAAAAAAAACACACATACAGTAAGTTAACGTACATGGATTAATCTGAATCAAGTCAAAGAACTGCATCCTAGGAAGATGAAAGAAAAGTGTCGAGCACTTTATAATTTAAGATCATCGTTAGGAATTTCTGTTGCCAGCTACACTCTGCTCAACATTTTCTTAGCAATTTTTTTCAAGCGATATGTAAATTGTTTCCGGGTTGTTCAAATGCTTGGCAAAACATAAATTCTCTATATAATACAGTGGGTGGCTTTGTATATTTAAAAACAAAGAGTTCGCTGAAGTAAATCCTGTTCACAGTTTTCACCCGCGAGGAAAAACAAACAGATATTCTAGATTGATAACTGCTGCGTTTCTGTCGCCCTAGTTTGCGCTTTTTAAGCTCAAAATGTCATTTATAATTTGAGAGTAACATTGGGTAAATAAATTCACTTTTCTCCATATCAATTCTTTCAACTTTTCCTATATTATTGATTGAAGGCAAGCTGCCGTAAATTAAAACCAACATAGAAAAGCATGAATAGAATTTTAAAATAGTAGAAATATTCGATTCCAGGGACATTTTTAGGCGATGTTTCAAATATCAATTTTTATCACTGTGAAGCAAACACCGAACAAACTCCGTGAACTATGCATTAATTTACTGATGGAATTTCGCTATAACCTCAAACTATGCCTCACTTGAAACACAGAACTAGCAAGAGCTGTTGATATAGTGATAGCCCGGGCGAAGATTATATTTTGGTTATCGAAGTAAACTGACGAGTGATTTTTCCTTCTTTCTCTCGCAATGTTAGCCGATATACCATTTTCTCTGTGTTTCTATCGACTTTTGGTAGCCACGCTGTTTAAGCAATAGAATGTTTCTGTCGAGGAACTATCGGCTGATTGTTGCCCCGCGGAAATTTGATGTTCTTAAAACAAATCTTTTCCCTCGAAGCTTCGTTTCTCGGGCAAATACGTTAGTTTCAAATTTTCAAGGGGCAACTATCAGACCGATAGTTCGAAGACACAAACACTCTATTACCTTTATCGTTCACCAATAAATCATTTTCAACGTTTTTAGATGAAGGGCGTGAAAGTCAAATGTAAAATTTGAAAAACGAAAACAGGCAAATTGCGTCTTTCAAGTTTTCTTCTATAAGCTTGTTACAGAAAAATTTTCACGGACGAGATTTATCCATCCGGGTATTTTCCTCAGACGGGCACCGGCTATGGGCAGATATAAAATACGAAAAGTTTACAGAATTAATATAGGAAAATGAATCTATTTACCCAATGTTACTCGAAAATTATAAACAACATCATGAGCTTAAAAAGCGCAAACACACCAATGATTAATCTAGAATATCTCTTTGTTTTTAGATATTTCAGATGGGAAGTGCTCTTCTAAAGTACAATTGAATTTTCTTTCTCTACAAGCTCTCCACAAAAGGTGTGTGTATGTTTTTAGCACCGTCTTTTTTTTTCTTAAAAAAAGTAAAGCCCGACGCTACTGCTTTGAAAACATAAAGGCTTATCAAAAGTAGTTACCGGAAGCTTTCAAATCGAACGGATTGCAATTTTATCTCGACAGAACTATTTTCTCCTTGAAAGGTGGTTTGAGAACATTTCCGGGCAGGAAGATATTGAATACAGTGTTGAGTTTTTATTTATTAGTTTATTCGTCAGTCCCTCTGCACGCTTGCGGCGAAAAGACCACAAATAAGAATTGGAAGATTTTTTTCTTGTCCTTTTTCTGGGTATATCCCTAAGAATAACGCACAAAACAGCTCAGTGCTCTTTGAGATTTACTACTGACTAAAATGAATTCCTCATCTTACTCACACAGTTGCGATTATCATCTCAAAGGTTTCGATTTCCCGGAATGGCGTCCAAACTTTCTTACCAGCGAAATGTCTGTTGCTCTGATATCGGTAACAATCGTCAATCTGCTCGTGTCGCCATTAACGATATTTCTCAACGTTTTGGTCATCCTTGCTGTCAAGACTACACCTCAGCTGAGAGACAAATACAACGCTTTGCTGGCCTGTTTGGCAGGAACTGACATTATGACTGGTGCATTGGGACAACCACTCTTCATTGCTGAACAAATCTACCGCCTCACTGGCAGCCCCGCATCAGAGTTTTGCGGCATTCCATTGGCTGCAAGACACTTCATTGGAACTTCCCTTACGAGCTCGCTACTCCATTTGACGTTAATAAGCATCGAAAGGTATATATCGATCAAGTTCCCTTTTAACTACCATGATATCGTTACTAAACGTCGGTTGATTGTAAGTGTTCTTTTATCGTGGTCGCTGTCGGGTTTTCCCATGATTTTGTTCTTTTTCTATGAAAATGACGTTTTACGCTTTATTCTGTCCTTGCTCACAAAATTTCTAAGTATTTCTATTCTTATTTTTTGCCGTATAGCTACTTATTACGAAGCTCGAAATCAAATGCGGAATTATAGGGCTCAGCAAATATCGTCAGTGGCCTCGGCGACATTTTTAAAGGAGAGGAAAGCTTTTAAGACTACAACATTTGTGATTGGAGTAGTGTTGCTGGGTTACATACCAATCGCACTATTTAAAGTTGTCTTTGCACTTCTTATAAGTTTACCCGAGACATTTTTAGCTATAGAGTCTTTCATATTAACACTTTTGTTCTGCAATTCAGTTTTTAATCCCGTGATTTATTGCGCTAGAAGCAGAGAATATCGACGAGCTTTCAAGAAACTTTTACGCCGAGCAAACTATGTACAACCAGTTTAAACTGTATTACTAATACGAGAGCTGTTACGTAACATAAGCAGATTAAAACGACTAGGTAAAGAAAGCAGGTGCAGATAACAGGACTTGATATATTTGACCCTTACACCTGGTGTGTTTACAAAAGTTCCGTGGATGTTTTCGTCGAGGATTTGTTTTTGTTCTGTTTACAAAGCGAAGGAAAACCTCCAAGGCTGTGGGGATGCCTTCTTTGATATCTTTAGATTTAAACTGAGAAGACAAAGAAGCAAACTTAAGGAGTGAATGAACGGCTAAGAAATGAACAGCCAAACGAGTGCAAAGCAAACGAACGTCCGAACACAACGCAACCGAACAAATAGAGGGTCGAAGCTCCCAAACACCAAAAAGGAAATCAAGCAAAGACGGCGGCAACACCAAAGACAACGTGGAATAAAAAACTACTTTATATCCAACCTGCGAATCTCGCAAGAATTTAGATTCATTCTGTTTGCCTATCGTTGTTAAACTTAGAGCTACTCCAAACAGAATATGACTAAGGATTCGGAGGGGGTCTTAGGTCTTGGTTTTTGAGATTCGGAGGGGGTCTTAGGACTTAGTTTTTAAGATTCGGAGGGAGTCTCAGGTCTTAGTTTTTGAGATTCGGAGGGGTTCTTAGGTCTTAGTTTTTGAGATTCCGAGGGGGTCTTAGGTCTTTCTCAAAGTCAAGGAAAAGTAGAAGTCCGGGAATTTTTTTTTTGCAGCGGTGTAATCAATAACGCTGTCAATTAGACTAATGTTCTCTCCTATAAACCGTCCTTTCAAAAAACCAGTCTGGTCATTGTGTCGTAGGTCTTAGTTTTTGAGAATCGGAGGTGGTCTTAGGTCTTAGTTTTTGAGATTCGGAGGGTGTCTTAGGTCTCAGTCTTTGAGATTCGGAGGGGGTTTTAGGTCTTAGTATTTAAGATTTGGAGGGGGTCTTAAGTCTTAGTTTTTGAAATTTGAAGGGGGTCTTAGGTCTTAGTTTTTGAGATTCAGAGGATGTCTTAGGTCTTGATTTTTGAGATTCGGAGGGGGTTTTCAGTCTTAGTTTTTGAGAATCGGAGGGTGTTTTAGGTCTTAGTTTTTAAGATTCGGAGGGGGTCTTAGGTTTTAGTGTTTGAGATTTGGAGGGGGTCTAAGGTCTTAGTTTTTGAGATTCGGTGGGGGTCTTAGGTCTTAGTTTTTGAGATTCGGAGGGGGTCTTAGGTCTTAGTTTTTGAGATTCGGAGGGGGTCTTAGGTCTTAGTTTTTGAGATTCGAAGGGGGTGTAAGGTCTTAGTGTTTGAGATTCGGAGGGGGTATTAGGTCTTAGTTTTTGAGATTCGGAGCGGGTATTAGGTCTTAGTTTTTGAGATTCGGAGGGGGTCTTAGGTCTTAGTTTTTGAGAATCGGAGGGAGTCTTAGGTCTTAGATCTTAGATCTTAGGTCTTAGGTCTAAGATCTTAGTTTTTGAGACACCCCTGTTCGGTGCTCCAAAACTTTGCTCAGGCTAAATATACAACGACAGCGTTTAATTTCAAAAGGTAACACAAAAAATTAGTCAGGACTCGAGGTTCACCTTCTCCAAAATACAGAGAACTTGGTCAGTTCATGCTGGTGTATGTAGAGGACGGCTATGAAAAGTTGCAGAAGGATTTTAAATGCCATTCACAGTGCTGTTAATTCAGCCATGGCAAACTACCAATTGCAAAACCAATTACTTTTTGACCATCAAGTGAAAACCGCTCTGAATTGTTTCTTATGGGACAATTCAGGGCTCAAATGTACTGGGAATAGCCTTCTAGTCATAGACTAGTTGAGATTCACTTGGTTGTTACATCGTGATATAGTTGACTCTGTAGTCTCTATGGCTCGAGAAGGAAAAACAGCTATTTTTATAGTATCTGATGCAAATCAAACTTAACATTCCGCTTACACATGCAGTTCTGTGCAGTCAGACTTGCCGTTGTTGGTTGTCTAAGAATTAATGCTAGAGATTTTAACGCCATATTTTGCAATGATACTGAACAGGACCTTAACAAAACAAACCTTAAAACAGGTTGTAATGTTTGTTTATGTGCCGCAAAGGACAGACTTTTATGGTAAACAGGTCTGTACCATTTGCTATATGTCCATTCTGAGTGATTCGGAAAAAGAGAGCTTGAACATGGATATGCAATGAAAACTGGCATCAAGGTTAATGAAAGGGTTTTAAAGCAAAGTCTTAAATTTTGCAACATTGATGCTTGTAATTGTTCCTCAGGTCTTTAATTTCACGAGTTTGTTGCAATAATTAGTGAAATAAGTCGCATGAAAATAAGTAACAAAATAGTAGGCTCACCTGTTATATGCTGCAGAATATTTCACAAATTCACTTGCAGTATCTCCCTGAAGAGGTCCATGCCATAAATATGATGTCCTGTCATAAAATATCACCAGCTCTATAACTGTATCAGCCTGGGAAATGCTACATGTTGATACTATAAACTTGATATCCATGAAATCTTTGCTTGAATCAAACCAAGGCTCTTGAACCTTGTGACATACCATAAGGAAACCTTGTATTTGAAGATCTGTTCTAAACTGGGTCTAAAAATAAAATTAATTTGTAAAACAGAATGTTAATGGTTAGACTGATAGGAGCTCGCTCTTTTCCTCTCTCCTTTTTTTTTTTGTCACCCTGGCCCTAGCTGTGCTGACAGGGGTTTCATTAAGGACTGGCATCGTGCAAACTGACTGGCTGTGAGGATGATTTTGCCCGCCTGGTTTTACTGTCTAGAGGAAAGTTTTTGTTGTTAAGAAGTTCAATTTAAAAACGTTTTGCCTGCCTCTGGAAACCAGTTGCCCAGTTACTGAAAATGTTAATGAAACCCCCAGGCCTCAAAAGGTGGATAAAGCTAACCACCAGATAAATCGCTATCCAGTGGTTTAAGTGTCAACAAAACAAACCATGCTATCCACTGGATAGTGATTTATCTGGCAGATAGTGTTATCCACCCATTGAACAACCTGGTCCTGGCTAACAAGGCAGGAAGGCTAATTAAGTTATGAGAGAGACACCAGCCTTGGGGCTGAGCTTGGGCAGGGGCAATTGAAGCACTGAAGAAAAGAGACATGTAAATGAAGCTGCGATCTAACACCTTTTAGAAATACAACGATATAGTTATAGAGTCCTCTCTGCCAAATAAGACCTAATTCTCAAACTCTACAAAACACCTCATGTTACGATTCATAATATTTTACTCTCAATCTTGTATGCAATCCAAAATGCCCCATCCTCCCCAAAATACCAAGAATACTAGTAACCGGAACAGAATCATTTATAGCTTCCTATCATCGTTTTCAGCCTGGGAGGGTGACTCCCATATAAAAAGGACAGGGGTGTTTGTCGTACCTTTTAGGGGTTGAAAAAGCCGTTTTTGGTACCTCTTAAGGTGTTGAGCCTCAAAGGTCCACTGCGGGAGCTTTTGCATTACCTTTCAGGGTATTGACCTGAGCAAACTATCACATCATAGTAGAAAATGTGTTGTTTTAGAATTGGTACCTACTAGGGGTGAAAAAAAATTTCAAGCCATGCCCTCAAACATGATCTTGGCACCCCCGTCCTTTATAAAATTCTCTTCCTCAGCATTTAGGGTGTTTATGATGACTATAACCAACAAAAATGAAAAACAAAATGACTGAGGTAAGCACCTCAGTTTGTCTGATACTAACTATGGCCCTAATCAGTAATGACATCTTCAGTGGAAGTTGGTTGGTGCCAGGGGTAATGTAGCAGCTCTCGTAAGGTCTCACATGAATGGCTTGCTACCCTTTGAGAGAACAATAGAGCAAACAACAGAAACAATGCCCCTAGCCCTAAAACAATAACAGCTGCTAACAATGAAGAGAATTACAAGCTTACGAGAGCTGCTACACTTCTGGGTGCCGGAGGTGATGTGCTTGAATAATTGACCTTAATCAGCCACCAGGAGTTTACATCTGTTATCATTGATATTTCTTGTGACATGACACATGCCTAATCAGATGCTTATATGTGCATGATGGCCTCAAATCCTCTTTAACAAAGATATACATACATGTACATGTACTTACTATCAGCACTGACAGTGAATGTCTTTGTCCTTTCTGCCATTCAAAATTTATAACACCAAATATGATGTGCTGATTTTCACAAAAAACTTTGCACCTATCTCCTTGACCAGCAACTTGATCAAAGTCTGTTTTTGGTGAGGCAAACACCAGTGGATGAAACAGAAATACTGGAACACTGTGCTTCTTGCCCACTTCTGTAAATGCCCTTAAATATTTCTTAAAAAAGAAGATCACTTTGTAAGTAAAGTTATCATTTGCAGGGCTTGACAGCAATGGAAGCAAAATGGAGCTACAAAATAAGAACAGAACAAGAGGTCACAGAGTATAGACTGAAATGTTAAGCAGTATTCCGCTACAAAAAAATTCTTTGTAAAGGTGAGCAGAAATTCTTTTCACCACCTGATGCATGATTATTCTGCAAAGTCCAAAATCAAAATTACTTCTGTATATACATAAATGTAATTAGTTAAAGATCTCCAATATAGCATAAAGAGAATATGAGTATTCCCCTTGATGGGGTGCTAGTCTATCGCAGGGTTTAACCACCCAGCAATAAGTTTTTTAATACCCATTTATACACCTGGGTGGACAGAGGCCTGTGAGAGTGATGCGTCTTGACCAAGAACAGAACCATAACGGTCCCATTTGGCCACCCTGGACTCCCTACATTAAATGCAGTGAAAGTAATAAGTAAAAGTAAAGCCTGCATTTGGGAGGAGTGACGGCCTCATACATGGTTTCTAAGTGCACTCTCTCCAGATTGAGGAATCCGGGTTTGAGCCCTAGCCCAGGGCATTGTGTTGTGTTCTTGGGCAAGAAACTTTTCTCTTAAAGTTCCTATCTCCACCCAGGTGTATAAATGGGTACCGGTGAATTTAATGTTGGGGGTAGCCCTACAATGAACTAGCATCCCATCCAGGGGGGAGTAGAAATACTCCTAGATGCTTCATGCTACAGAAACTGGGATTAGCGCCGGCTTTTGCCTGCAACTGAGCCAAGCAGCCCATCAGACCAACACTTACATGTATCTCTGGGCGCCATGGCATGAAGCAACAAAGGAGTTTTTCTACCTTACACCACCCCCTCCCCACCCCTCTGGATGGGATGGTGGTCTTTTGCAGGGTCACCTCCGGCAATTCGCCATCCTTTCGAGGATTTTATCTTGGGTCTTAATCATGATCCACAAAGATATTAGTCAATAACGTTTTTGGATTTATTGGGATTTTTAACATTCTTCCCAGATCTTGACCGAGATCCAAGATCTTACAAAGATCAGAAGTTCTTGGAGCATCTTTACAAAGGTCTTTACAAGATCTTACATATGGATCTTTGCAAGATTTTTCAAAGATCTTCTAAGCTCGTTGACGATTGTGCAAGATTCTCAAAGACTTTAAAGTTTTCCACCAGGGTTGTATACTGTGCTCTCACTCATAGGCATACATTAGGTCTACATGTATATCTGCCTTCTTTGCCATTCTCCTAATGAAAAACAAGATGAAGTCCAATGTTTGCAATTAAGGTGTTAATATCAATACATGCAGGAGGCACAGTGGCCTCACAGTTAGTGCACTCTACTCCGGAGCGAGCGGTCCAGGTTCGAGCCCAGGCTGGGGGCATTGAGTTGTGATCTTGGGCAAGACACTTTCACTCTCACGGTGCCTCTCTCCATCCAGGTGTATAAATGGGTACCAGCGAATTTAATGCTAGGAGGGTAACCCTGCGATGGACTAGCATCCCACCCAGGGGGGACTAGAAATACTCCATGCTACTGAAACCAGCATAAGCTCCGGCCTGATGGGCCACTTGGCTCGTATGTAGACATAACCTATCAATACATACCAACGCAACGTTCCTTTGGTTTCGATACGGGAGCAAACCTCGAAGGCTCTCTAAAACTCGAAATCTAGAAATCAACTGTTGGAGAAAGAAAAATAATAATATTGTACACTATTAGATCTGAAGATAGATTAACTTGGGTTGCATAAGCCTTAAGCCTAAATTAATTTGGCTGACGCTTTCCTTGGACCAAAACAAGACCGAATATATAAGCTTAGATATTGAAGTCATAAACATTGTATCATTGAACTGGAACAGTACCGTACTTAAGTATATTTTTTTGCTTCTTACATACCGTGTTATCAATTGCTTTAAGAGATAAGATTTGCAAGAACATAAACGTGACAGAGATCACTAAAAGGAGAACAAGGATGATCCATCGTGTGAGAACAACTCTTCCTTTCATAGCGGTCTTCTGTCAACTTCATCCGCCATGTTTAATGTGTTTATCGCTCCAGGCCTCTGTCAAGTATCTGATAGATGTAGTCTGGGAACTAACAAAATGGCCGCCGATCGTTTTCGATGACGAACGGGAAAATTTTAATCGGTGCTTTGGCGTTAACGCTGTTCTTTCTAGTGGCTGGGTTAGTCCGTAGCTTTTTCCAGTTTCCTGAAGATAAGGTGAAGTACAATTTGTTGTATGTAAGGGTGGAAGGGAGCTATGAGAATTTGTCGCTTAGCTTTGCTTTGTTCTTGGTTGCGTGTTCTCACAGGCGGCCCATATCGCATGCTCTCTATGCAAATTTCCATGTGAGAATACAAATCAAATACATACTTTGGTTTTGCTTTCATTGAGAAAAAATAACTCGCCTAAATAGCTTTAAATTGACTCCAAGAACACACAGACACGAGGTAATATAAGTCAGTTTCCTTTAAGCCTCATCTACTCGTAATTTTACATCTATCTTTTTGTCTCTTTTTACTTTTGTAAGGACTTCCTAGCAGTACATCTGACTGTGGGCAAGTATGTTTTGCAGGTTGCAGGTTGAAAAATCGACTTTTAAGTCCGAGTGAGTCTACTTAGCACTCTGGTTAGCCTAAATTAGCTTAGGTTGCTTGCGGTTAACCTTTATACTGGGGTTTATTCGACTTCAACTCAAATAAACACGTTACAACCTGCAACCTGCAACCTGCAACTTGCAACCTGCAAAATATACCTGCCGTCTGACTATCGTCCATTTTGTTCAATGCCAACTTTCTGACCCTTTGAATCAGAAGAAATGCATTGACGTGGTGGATCTTAGGGCATCTGAAGTGGATGGTGGGTTGGCGGGGGGTGGGGGTGGGGTGGGGAAAGCACAGGGGCCTGTGAAGAGAAAATGGATTAATGTGATTGATCTAGGGCATTTGTGGTGTGAATGTGGGGGTGGGGAGAATAATTTATACATTTTATGCGATTATTATTATAATTTCTTCAAGTTAATTTATTCAAGTTAATGTATCAAGTTAATTTATTCAAAGGACAAAATTCCACTCCACCCTGTTTTTGTGAAAGCCTTGTTCTACCTCTGGGTGTGTTTTTGTTTTTGTTTTGTTATTTTGACGTTATAACTTCGTGTTTTTTTGACTTAACATCATGAAGGTTGTTGGCACCAGGCTCTTAAAGTCCAGCATGATGGAGGGGAGAATGAGAACCAATGAGAAGCATGTTGTAGTGGATGTCCTCAAGTTTTTTCATCTTGAGGATGGTTTGGAGTTGCGTTGGGTCCATGCAGTGAACAGTCAAAAAAGACTTCAGGAAGCCTTATCTGGAAAGACCATGATGCTGGAGGCAGATGTTTTGCTGCGCCCTGCAGATGGAACACCAATTATGGCTCACCCTCCCGATACCGAAAGTGACCTTTCACTTGAACAATTTCTCAAAGAAACCATTGGCACAACTAAAGGTATCAAGTTGGATTTCAAAAGTACAGCTGCAATTGAACCTTCCTTGAAAATTCTCTTAGATATAACTTCAGGGCAAGAAGTACATAACCCGGTATGGTTCAATGCTGACGTCATACCTGGTCCATGCCACAAAGATACTGAATGTAATGATGCAGTTATTGATCCACACGTTTTTCTTTCTCTTTGTACCAAGTATTACCCCTCAGCTGTCCTTTCCGTTGGGTGGACAACTGGGGAACATATTTTTGTGGAAAAGGATTTCTATGAGTGGCATTTTGTTAACCCAATGAAAGACTTGCTGTCTGACGTATCACAAGCTATCACCTTCCCTATCAGAGCCAACATGGTTGGTAACTCAACGGAACAGATCACTTGGCTTCTCAGTCTCTCAGATCAATACACGTTGACGATTTGGTCAACAAACTTCGACGAGCCAAACATGAAAGAATTGGTGAGCCTGCGAAATAGAGTCGACAAAAGTAGGATTTTTTATGACATACCTCCTGATCAGGAAATAAAGTTTATGGAAGAACTTAAGCATCAAAATTAGATGTATTTATGAGGACATTATGTGAGACTCGTGGATAAAGATGTAAAGAATGGATTTAAAGTGTGAAACGCAAATCTCTTATTTTGTTTTCAGTTTCACGGTGGAGAAAATTTGTGAAAACATCTCTTCTGAGAATCTGCTCTTCAAAACAGCTACGAGTCTCAGACTTACTGAGAGACTGGCAAACAATTTTGACAGTCGCGAAATTACACTGAAGACATTTGTAACACTAGTCACACAAAGTCATAGATAATTAGAAATAGATAACGACATTTGCAGGACATCGCGAGGAATCTATAGGGGAAACTTTGCTTGGAATATAGGACAATACAGATAAACAAACTCTTTGTGTTCCCTTGGTCTTTAACAATGCTTGGTGTGGTTAGAAAATCTCCCTTGAAAGACTTCCCCTATCGTTTACCATTTTCAAAGTTGAACAACATTTTTTTCTTGCTCGAGCGTGTGAAAAACGTTTGGAGATCTGTTTACGTCATTAAATACGATAACACTAAATGTCCAATAGTTGATAACGCTGCTATATATTCGTATCAAGTCCAGGTGTGCGTTATTTTCCTTGAGAAAAAATTCCTAAGAAAATACGCGCGTTGATTGGTTAAAAATCGTGTTTCTGTAACTCGATAGAAACACAGAACTAGCACGAACTGTTGACGTAATGACGAGCAAAGAGAAGTGACATTTTGATAATCAAAGTTAACAAGTTGTTTTCCTGTTATTGGTCGCGGTATTTTCTAAAAGAAACAGAAAACATGTTCTCCGTGTTTTTATCGAGTTATAGAAAAAGGAGTGGAAGTCTGGGAGAACGAGAAATGCTGTGGGAACACAAGCCGCAGGTGAGTGTTTCCACAGCTTTTTCGAGTTCTCCCAAACTTTCACGAGTACATGTTTTCTATTTCTTAATTAATATAATTTTCGGGGTGAATATAGGAATCTGACATTCTGGTAAGGAAACTCGGCTTATGCTGATTTGTTAGAACCCTTATTAAAGAGAAAGAAAACTGAAAGACAGTTTTTTATCGCACGACAACTTCTTACGTAGACTTGGCACAACTCGACCTTTGCTCATAAAATCCTTGAAAGTCTACTTATTACGTGAAGTACCTCAAAACTGTATTCTTTCCTAGGGTGAACAGAACGGGTTGAATTACATTCCAGACTGAAACTTTCTCCACGTAAACGCCAATTTCAGTTCAAGAAGTTTGTTTGCCGGCCAGCAGGGCCGAAATTCGGGCAACCCTTAAACACGGAATCCGGAAACCGGAATCCGGTTCGTGTTTTAGGGTAGCCCTTTGAAATTCCATGCAGTCGCGCTGACCTGCGATAATATCCTCCCTCCCTCGCTCCCTCCCTCCCTCTCTCCCTCCCTCCCTCGCTCCCTCGCTCCCTCCCTCCCTCTCCCCCTCCCTCCCTCGCTCCCTCCCTCCCTCGCTCCCTCCCTCCCTCTCTCCCTCCCTCGCTCCCTCCCTCCCTCGCTCCCTCCCTCCCTCGCTCCCTCCCTCCCTCTCTCCCTCCCTCCCTCTCTCCCTCCCTCCCTCGCTCCCTCGCTCCCTCCCTCCCTCGCTCCCTCCCTCCCTCGCTCCCTCCCTCCCTCGCTCCCTCCCTCCCTCTCGCCCTCCCTCCCTCTCTCCCTCCCTCCCTCGCTCCCTCCCTCCCTCTCTCCCTCCCTCCCTCGCTCCCTCGCTCCCTCCCTCCCTCCCTCGCTCCATCCTTCCGTAAACAAGACACCAGGGAGTTTAAGAAAACCACAACGGCAACGGAAACGGGAACGTCGCCAAACAAAAGGTTTAACGAGGAGGACAATGGCTGTGCACGTGCGTTATAATTCTTGGTACATTTCTTTGCCGTCCTCCGCAAAACAACAACGTGAAATGACCAAATTCTGTGTTGTCTGGAAAACGTGAACGACGACGACTAATAGGCATTTTACAGTTGTCTGTTCAGTGACCTGGCCTTTGAATGGCAGCGAGGCTGCAGGGGACCTTGTTTTAATACAGACCTCACTGCTTTTGTTGTGTAAATCAAGTTGTTCTTATGCTAAGTAGTTTGCATTTAAATGAGAATAGCAGTTAGGTCTGTATCAAAGCAAGGTCACCTCCAGCCTCGCTTACATTCATAGGCCAGGTAACTAAGCACACAACTGTAAAATGACCTATTTTTCAAATTTCAATTTCCAGTTTAACGCTATGCTCCATATCCAGTTTCTTGATAACTTTTCGATTTTCACAGTCTTAGTCTCAAACTGCTGTGATTTGATTTGATGATTAACCAAAACAACTCAAGGGAGTTCAGTTCAGTATTGGAGTCAATAGTTTCAACAGTTTTAATTACTTTTCATTTTCTAGCCTTGTGAACTACTAGTTAATACTAACAAACAAACAAACAAACAAACAAACATACTACAACATTAAGGAATAAGATTACAGTATTACATTTAGATTACAGTAATAAAATTTCCATTTGAGGATGCCGTGTACAACTTGTATCCGAAACAGTGGCGAGGAGTCAAGTTTTGAAATCATTCAGGCATGATGTTGCCCGTTGCAAATCGGATAGAGGGCAGTTTTACAACCTGGCTCCTCTGTACAGGAGTGTGAGGTCGTAGAAGCGTTAGCAAACTGTTAAAGACAGCACAGTCTCAATAAAGCGAATCGCCTTAAAATCAAGCAGTGTTAAGTTATACTAATCGCCACACTCAACATTCATTTAATCGTACAATTAAAACCAGTGTTTGAAAGATTATAAAAACGCGTCTGCATACAGCTGTACAAATAAATATCATAACGGGAATACTATTATATTATGGACCACTTGGCCCCCACGCAGACAATTGTTACAGTACAATATAGTGACAGCATTGCTCTAATATGATATCTGTATACACATTAGTTGTGCAACGCTTCGAGTGGTAGATCATGGAATATCCCACGAGTGTCTTGTGTTTTGTCAGTGTAGACACGAGCTTTTCATTATTTATATCATGCCATAGAAAATGCAGTGGCTAACAAAAGCAATGTAGCGCATGGTGTGAAGGTAGGGTGTATTTTCTGCATTCTGTATACTGTATTCTAATTGTCTACGTGATCTATTGCATGGTATAATAAAGAATTAGATTATGAGCTGGAGATTTCTATCGCGTGATAGTTTACGAGGGCGCAGCCCGAGTCAACTATGACGCATAGAAAGCGAGAGCTAATAATCTAATTGTTTTAGTATAAATCTACTAGTCGTTCAAAAATTTATCTAAATCCTCTTCACAGACGCTTCGAAAACGCCAAGAAGCGGCCGTCATTTTGTTAACCAGGGCACACTACTACGCTACTCACTATCTATCACAGAATAGATAGTGAGTAACTTAGCCAATCAGAGAGCGGCATTCGTGATAGATTTATACTAAAGTGTAGTACACAATGACGTTTTCAATGTTACTTTTTTTGCTCTTCATTCTTCTTCTTTTCTCTCTGAAAGGAAGACAGCTGCCTAGCAGGAGGTGTTCCATAAACCTTCAAAGCAGCTTCTTCATATTGGCTTTGATTCAGGTCTGAGTCTTCACTCAATCGATGATATTTTTCCAGCATTTGATCCGACAGATGTCGAAATTGGAGTTTTGTTGACTTATTGTCCTGTTTGCAGTCCTTCTTCTCTTCCTCTTTTGGCCAGGTCGGGCCTTCTTTTTCCTGTCCGCTCGAACAGTTTGCCTCCATGTTGGATCTAACAATCAATCAATCAATCAGTCAGTCAGTCAGTCAGTCAGTCAGTCAATGAATGAATAGGTAAGCAAGCAAGCAAAGAAACTAGCCAAGGAAAGAGCAAACGAATTTAAAGTACAAACGATGGAGAAAAAAAAAAACAAACGATCAAAATGAAATTAAATGTCATTTATTTTCTTCCCAAACAAATGGCTACAAAACGGCAAAAAAGAGTCTTTTATTCCTTTTCTGTGCCTATTTAAGTACTGGCTTAATCGTGTTAGCTACGCTATGTAGTACATGCTATTCTTACATCGTAGAAAAGATAAATGACTATTCATACCTTACTTTGTCCTTTTCACCTTTCGCTGTCTGATCATGAAAGATTACTCTAATCATTGGAAGAACTTTCCATACAATCTACTTTTTATACCCGCCTGTTTTGTTTCGAATACCAACTTTCGCTAGTACACTTGAATGTCGAACGGAAGTTCTCGTAAACAATTCTTCCATGACGTTGGCAACGCGTTAACCTCACCGGAAATAGTCTTCAGCCAACGCACATCGGACCACTCAGAAGAAAGCGCGCCGCGACAGAATTGTTTTTGAGTTCACTATCATAAACAAAGTATGACGTGGTTAGTGATGAATACAACGTTAATGAAGTAAACATACCAAAGATAAGCGCCTCACAGATGGGCCACTGGACACGAACGCATATTTTAACTCTACCTTTCTAGCAACAAACGTAATTTCATCCATTTTGTTAAGTTGTCGCCATTTTCCTAGTACGCAGGTTAGATTTTTTCTCACGTCCGCCATAGCTCCTGCTGACCATGAAAATCATATCTTTGTACCCCGTATTATTTACTGCATGGTTTTGTTTCTCTTGGCTTAAACTCTTATTTCTTACATTACCTTACCACACCAATAAGGCGTAATTTAATTTTCTGCTTCCAAGTAATTTGTCTCCAAATAATATGTTTTTCGAGTTAATAAGATAATGACGTCAATCTTTAAAAATAGCCTGTTTTCCCTTAATACAAAGCTTGACATAACAAGCTGTTTTGATTGGCTTCATAAAGCTGTTTGGTGGAGAACGCTCTCCAAATATGGTTGTTTTTTTCGAACAAAAAGGTACTTACGTAAAAAGCGTTGAGAACTCCAAATATGGTGAGTCTTTTTGTAAATTTATCACAGCTACTAGTTATTGTCGAACATTACTAATTATCGAAAAAATAAGCAATAATTGACCTGCGAGAGACTCACAAATCACGATATTTTGCGATAACCGAGGTCGATATTTGTTTTATCATTCTATTACAAAGCTATTTCTCATATTTAAATCACTCTCTGACAGCTCTGGGAAGTGATCTGCATGCCATTTTTCACACAGGAGCTTGGTTACAATTACGCAAGAGCAGAATGTTATTTGCAGCAAAACACTTTTAGATGGTATTACGCATTAGCAGACACTTAATTATTTGTATGCTGTCATTTGCTGGTGGACTCTCAACCAATGAAAAGGAAAAAAAAGGCAAGTTATCGAATGATAGTCTTGGTTACTTATCGATTACGAAGTACAACTGATAGTGCTAATTACCAATTATACTGACTGGATCAAGGACTGATTTTGATTAAGTTTGACTATTGAGCAGAACTTCAAGAATTCGATTGCGTTCGATTGAATAAGGGTTTGATTATGGAAAGTCAGGCGCTTTTATTCGATTTGCTGGATGTTTTGCTGAGTTCGATTGTGTTCTAGCGCCGAACGCAATCGAAATCAATCGAAAGATTTAAGTTAAATTGGTTCGAAAAAACAAGCAAGGCTACGTACTGTTAAAGTAAAATTTGAAAACATGGAAGCATTGTTCGAAAATAACTGCAATTGAGACGACAATGGTTGCTGTTCATAACAAATGATTAAGCATCCCAGGTACATCATTTTATCCTTAATCCAGAAGCAGGACACACAGATATGTTTCTTTAATGTTTAATTTAAATCAACACGCTTTAAGAACGAGGCATACCCATATTCGTTTTGCCCACGTAATCTTTTTGGGTTGTCAGCATGGGCTGCAAAAAAAAAAATGTTAAATCTTATTGATACAACAACAGCAACAACAACAACAATAATCTTTATTTTCTTTCTTTGAAAAATTAAAGTTCTAGCTTTGAAAGACTTTTTTGGTAGCTCTCTTAGATTACGTGGTATCTCATTCCATAGCCTGGCACCGATTCTTGATAATGCAATTTTTTGTAATTCAAGATTTGAGGCTTTTATGTAAACGTTACTGGAGGTAGAGGAACGGGTATTGTAAGAATGGACGTGAGATGTTTTCATAAATAAACTACGTATTTTAATCGGCGCTGAGGCAGTATTGACATCATGCATTGATTCAGACAAACTTTTATAATAGAAAGAGTGCATGAGTAGAAGTTTAGTCTTAATAAATAAAGGAATAGAATGGTCATTTTTCTTTCGAAAACACATAAAACGAAGAGCACGTTTCTGTAACAATAAAAATATTTTTTTTAGGCGAGACTTACAAGCCTAACCCCAGACATGCCGATCGGATATACGTCATGTAATGGTAGCTACTGAAGGTCAGCGTTCCTTCAGCTTGGCTATTCAAAAGGTGAAGAAATGGGTTCAGAGGAGTGGATCAAAACCACGATTGGGCTACATATTCGACCTCAGAGCATGTGTTCCAAATATGATATCAGTTCTTCTAGCGCGCTTACGTCCAAACCCCCATAAGCCACACATCAAAATAATAAGCAGAAAATTTTCATTCAAATGAATTGTCATCTAGGCTGAAGCACCAGGTAAAGTTGCAATTTTACCAAACTGTTTTGAAATTTTCAATCTCAGTGGAGCGCAATAGACCAATTTCGATATATTAAAATTCAGCCTAAAACAATAGATCCCAGTACGAGGCTCTGGGTAATAACTACAGAGTTTGTGGGGTTTATTCCCCAGAGCCTCGTGCTGAGGTCTATTGTGTTAGGCTGAATTTTAATATGTCGAAATTGGTCTATTGTTTCACAATTTGTTTCTTGATGATCGCCATTATGTCTCAAAAAAGTGTTTGCATTCCTTGGAACATTCGTCTTCAACCCAAAATTGAAAGTTTTGATTAGGTATAAAATATCTCTCCTTGTAATATCGTTGAAGACTCAAGAGATATAAAACACGAAAATTAATTTCTTTGGATAAATTTATCAAATTTAATGTGAGCAATTGCTTGAAATGCAAATTTCCCTTGCATTGCAAGATATTTCAGTCAGGGTTTTAACTTCATTCCAGACTTAGCTATTTGTTTGTTCTCCACTTCAGTTTACTCCTTCAGGTAAAATATGTCGAAATATGGATGTTTTTTTGCGAGTGAACAGGAAAAGCCAAGCCCGTCCAACTTGCACTAACGGGACACAACAATATAAGCAAACCTGATATCTGACGTATGAAATGCTAGAAAAAAATCGTCGAATGATTTAAGACTCAGGCTCGTATCAAAGGCAATATGAAGAAGCTGCCTAGAACACTTCCTACTAGAAAGCTTTCAGGGAAAAGCTTGAAGAAAAATTGCGATCAATTATAAACGCGGTTCTAACTTTTTATCATGATGTTAACCGTTTATAAATTGTAACCACTCTGTAATACGTACCGTACCGTGAAATGGATTTTTTTACAATAACAGTCTAATTTCTCGCGCGCTGATTGGCTCATTTTTATCATCAATAAGAGTACGGACGGAAAAATTTTAATTTATGCGAAATCAACTTTCAGCTGTCAAACTGTCAACTTTTTACCACTAAGATTTTATTGACTTTTTTAAGTAGCCGATCAAAAAGCGAGAAAAGCTATTGACAATGTTCGCGTCATTTTGAATGAAATTCACTTATCTTTGTTTACGGCAAGTTTACGGCGTCTTTTCCCCTCGTTTGATCCCGGCATTTGACCATTTTAGAGTCTTGTTATTGTAAAAAATAAATTGACGTCAGTTTTTTATAAGCATAAAATACTGACGTCAAATTAATAAGTCGTTACGTACCCAGGTGTGGAATAAAGTACACTGTACACCTAGTTAAAATAAAACTCTACTGTATTTATTTCTCTTTATCTAGTCTTGCTTCGTTCTTTCTTTGATTCAATCTCCTGGGAACTTTATGGATTTCCATGCACAGTAACGATTCCATACGCTTTAAAAACCAAGCTTCTATATCATGGTATTTTCTCTTTGTACCTTCTGCATGACTTTGAAGTCTCCCTTAAATACCTTTTTTTTTTCAATTTAACAACGCGCCATAATTTTTGTTATCAAATGTGAACGGTAATGAACTGAAATCTAATCAATAACCTACCAACCAATTCATAGGTGCGGGCGGAAATGTTACATTGTCTCTCTGGGTGTGGACCAGAATCGGCACGGACGTCATTAACATTGACGTTCTACATTGTTTTTTGTACCGAACCCAAAAACAGATCCATCGCGGCTTTCTTGGAAGTGCTCCAATGTTTGTGACAGCAGTTGGAAATCGGCAGCGCCAAGGCTGCCTTCTGTGCAGATACGTGTAGTCGAAAACATGAAAGCATTGTTTCAGAGAGCTCCAAAGGGGCCTACGAAGATTGTTATTCATAACAAACGTTGTATAAAAGCAAGTCTCGCAAAGAGGGTTGTCAACAGTTAAAAGTAATCGGGTCGATATTGATTTCAACTCAGCGGAGAGGACAAATTAAGGTACGTATAGTCATTTATCTTAAGAAGAGGGTAACCTATTGTTATTATAAATACCCTGTACCTATAACCTTGATCAGTCATGTCTTCATATCTTTCTCCACAGTTCAAACATATGATCTTTCTTATATCCACTTGTATGCTTCACCATCCACGGGTACATTACGAACTCACTAAGTGACCAGCTCACAGTTGGCTTGATAGCTCAGTTGGTAGAGCAATGCACCGGTATCACAGAGGTCATGGGTTCGAATCCCGTTCAGGCCTGAATTTTTTTCAGCCTTTAATTTAACAATTGCTTAAGTTGAGTGTATAACTATTATGATCAATCATGCCTTCATATATTTCTCCGCAGTTCGTATATATACATGATCTTTCATATATTCACTTGTATAAATACCTTCTACCGAAGCAGTATATCTATCGCCATGATCAATTCGTTTGCCAGAGAAGAGTACTTCAGTTAGACAGATAAGAGTGTTGGATTATTCAGGAGAACAGCGATTTAGGATCCGCTGCTGTAGAGAAAGGAGTTCCCCAACTTGATAGAAAAAAACTTAGGCAGGGAACCGGTAGGCAGAGTTCCAAGTTGTCTACAGGGCATGATTTTCCCACGCGAGGCATTTAATTTTTTTTGACAAGGAAAATCTGAAAACCGAATTTGATTTTTACAAGTCTCTCTAAATATAAAATCAGATGAATGAAAGAAAACTACAGCAACGCTACATTGCACAAACTGTGTAAGGGTATAAATAATAGATATCTGTTCTTATTAGTCGATCGATGAAGCTTGAGAAAACCGTTTTGGGAGTTTTAGTATCACCCAACTAGTGCATAACTCATTTTACCTTTAATGTACCACATGCCTTTGGTCTGTTTTTTATGTTTCTATAGTACAACCTCAAGCTGTAATGATAGCTATCTATTTTTCTTCTTTTTTTCTTTGCCCCTTGTCGTCACTGTATTTGTTAGTAGTGTAAGTCGTGTAACTGTGTTTGTTAGTAGTGTAAGTCGTTTACATATTGTAATTTAAATAGTGTAAATAATTAGAGCAATACAATGTAAATAGAGCTAGTGTTATAAGTAAGCATTGTTTTCTCTTGTGTTATTGCAAATAATAAAAAAAAAACTAGTGGACTGATGCAAATCCTGCATTTTAATTGGCTACGCTACTTAGAGGAGTATTAGTAATAGTCCTCGAGTAGCGAAATTGGCGCAATCGAGCAATTCTGTCGTTTTATTCCCAAATAAATATTTCTTCAACTTGTATTTGCTAAATTTATTATTGCCTTTTCTGTCCGACTAGTTGAGCGATACTAAAACAAGTAGACTCTTCGCCCTCAAGGGCCACGGGTCAATAGCCCATGAGGCGAAGCCGAATGGGCTATTGACCCGTAGCCCGCAAGGGCTACGGGTCTAATTGTTAAATAGAAACACG
>NW_027670817.1:48200-53200 GCF_964199315.1 Orbicella franksi
ATTTTTAACCAATCAGCGCGCGTATTTTCTTAGGACTGTTTTTTTAAATGTTCTTATTATTAACCAAGTGTTGACCTCCCAGATGACCAGGTGATCAAAATCTCACAATTTGCTGATGACACCACTATAATAACGAAAAATGTTGAATCTCTCAAACCCTATTTACAGATCTTGGATTGTTTTGGAATTATTTCTGGATTGAAATTAAATAAGAAGAAAACTAAAGTTATGGTGATCGGCTCTATGAAAGATAGTAATTTGAAAGTACTTGACTTTGAAACAACTAAAGAACCCATTAAAGTTCTTGGCGTCCATTTATCCTACAACAAAAGTAAATGTACTGAGAAAAATTTTTATGATAAGATCAACAAAATGAAAACAAAATTAAATTTATGGCTTTCAAGAGACCTCACAATATATGGCAACTCTTTACTGGTGAAAGCTTTAGGTATATCACAGCTAGTGTATGCAGCATCTATGCTGACCGTTCCAGAATCGGTTATTAAGACAGTTCAAGAGAATCTGTTCGCCTTTCTATGGAAAAACAGGAAAGACAAAATAAAAAGAATGGTTATGTATCAACCAGTAGCAGAAGGAGGAATTAATTTTGTTAATTTTTACATGGTCGTTAAATCATTACGCTTGGCTTGGATTGGTAGATTACTAGGCGAGTCTGACGATAAATGGAAGGTAATCCCTAATTACTCTTTTCGAAATTATGGTGGTTTATTATTTCTCCTTAAGTGTAATTATGATGTAAAACTTTTGAAAACAGATCTGCCACTCTTTTATCGAGAACTTCTTCAATATTTTCAAGATCTCAAAAATACAGCTAACATCTTTCCAAATGGCGAACTCATTCTTTGGAATAACAATTCAATAATTATAGATAATGCAACTTTATTTTGGAAATCGTGGTTTGAACGCGGAATTGTGACGATAAAGGATGTGCTAAATTCTAAGGGAAAGTTTCTATCATATGAAGAGTTCAGCAACAAGTTTAACATCACCACAAATTATATGCATTACTTTCAGCTAATTTCAGCCGTTCCATCTGAGTTGAAAAGGAGAGCAACTCAAACTTTTATACCTGCAGCTGATCTTTCTTCGACCTCCCCATCCATTCTTTCAAATCAAACTCTAATTAATCTGGCTGAAGCACGCTGCAAAAATTATTACCAATTGTTTAATAATCATACCCCTATTGTCCCGAGTGGTGTAAAAAAGTGGCAGAGTAAATTTCCTGAAAAACTTGGTGACTGGATTGGATGCTTTCAAGATATATATCACCTCACTAAGGACAATAAACTTCGCCAATTTTGTTTTCGTTTCTTACATAGAACAATTGTAACGAAGAAAGAACTTAAACTATATCATTTAGCCGAGGACAATAAATGTATATATTGCTTTAACGCGGATTCAATAGAACATACGTTTATTGATTGCAAGGAGTCTGTAAAACTTTATTCACAAATTATATCATGGTTCAATCATTCTCAAAGTACTGAGATAATACTTTCAAAAGAACAAATTGCTTTTCATGACACATGTCACGTGACTGATGTGCTGTCAGACCCTTAAAAACGCAAGCTAGATTTGCTCATCATCCTGGTCAAACAATATATCTATGCTTCTAAATATCTTCAGAAAGAATTGTCTCTAGATGAACTTGTAAATAAACTGATTGTTCAATGGAAACTAGAAAAATGTGCTTAAACGTAAAATCGCTTATCTAAAAAACACCACTTATGGGGTATTAAGTTGATTAATTAACAGAGTTATTACAATACAAGGTTAACGTAGTAAATCCAAAAATGTCTCAATTAATATCAATAATGTAGTGTTAAAAAATTGTAATACTTAAAGATAATGCATAGACCCCCCCTTTTTTTTGTATTTGTATATTTTTTTTTCTTGTTCTGTGTAGTTACTTAGCTGTCACGTTTTCTTTTTCTTTCATGTATGAGAAAAGTTATTGAACATTGTAAAACTTCAACAGTACATGTAAGTGTAATGTACGTGTGTTTTAGGTGTATTAATAAAGTGCTTCATTTAAAAAAAAAAAAAAAACAAGTGTGGGGGTTGGAGGCTTACTAGGACAATATCGGCTCGAGGTCTTGACAGTACGGACCGAGCGCAGCGAAGGTTTAGCGATATCGTTACTTACAGCTCAGATTAAAATTCCAGTTGTATTCGATCAAAGTATTCAAAGTATGCTCCTACGCTTTGGTCAGCCGTTTTGGTCATAAATAGGGTATGGTTTTAGCGCTGTAGTCTTGAACTGGGTATGTTTCTTAGAAGAAGCCACTTTACCATCATTATCAATAAGACCGTCAACAAAAGCCCTTCACAACTTATGTTTAGGGCAACTGTGCCAGCTGCAAGGATCATAAATGGGGTCTCGAATTTTTGGCCAGGTCATAAACAGGGTCGCAAAATTCGCAGATTTTAGTCATAAATAGGGAAGTGGGCCGCACACGCCCACCCAACTTTTCTGGAAGTCACCCCCGCGGGGGGGGGGGGGGGGCAATCTGTATGTGCAGTTTTTTTGTTGTTTTTAATTAATTTATCTTTATTGAGGGCAATCGTGATACCCCATGCTCGCGCATTGTCTGTCGTTTGCCAGAGAAGAGTGCCTCAGGTAGACAGATAAGAGTGTTGGATTATTCAGGAGAACAGCGATTTAGGATCCGCTGCTGTAGAAAATGGAGTTCCCCAACTTGTTAGAAAAAAACTTAGGCAGGGAACCGGTAGGTAGAATCCAGAGCGGTCTACAGAGCATGATTTTCCCAAACGAGGCATTTAATTTTTTTGACAAGTCTCTCTACATCAGATGAATGAAAGAAAACTACAGCATCTACTTTGCCAAAACTGTGTAAGGATATAAAAAATGGATATCTGTTCTTATTAGTCGATAAAGCCTGAGAAAACCGTTTTGGGATTATGATAACAAATCATCGCTACTCTTTGGAAGTCAAAAATGGCTGCCGACCGTCAGAATTTCGCGAGTCTCTTGTTGAGTGGACTTCTATTTAAAAAGTGGAAAAAAAAAAAATGATCCAAGAAGTTGACTAAAACGAACAGAACACTTAAAAATGGATGTTTGTAACTGTGCAGAAATGTTTGAAATCTAGTTGGGATCCACCGTTTCAAATTCCCTTTTTGCTATTTCTATACTTGTGAGTTTTGTATTACTATGTTGTAGTAATTTTTTTTCCTGACCTTTCCTTGATATGTGTTTTATATTTATGTTTTATTCAGGTCAAATATGGATGCGATTTTTTCAAGTGAGCAGGGAAAGGCAAGCACTCCCAAGCAACTGACAAAAGACAAGAATGACAGCAGGGAAGAAAATAAGGAAAGGAAACTCAGATTTCGACATCTGACAGGTGAAATGCTAGAAAACATCGTCGGATGAGTGAAGAACAAGAACTGTTTCAAAGGCAATACGAAGAAGCTGCTTTCAAAGTTTATGGAACACTTCCTGCTCGGAAAACTACCTTTTAGGTCAAAGTACGAAAGGAACAAGAACAAAAAGGCTAAAATTACAAATACCATTCCGTCTCTGGTCACCTCTGTGTAAATATACCATAACATAGCTTAATGTATCCTCACAGTAAACTAGTATTATGTATATATGTTATTATTAACCACCTGTGGGGGGTGGGGCCTTAATAGGACAATATCGGCTCGAGATCTTGACAGTACCGACCGCGCGCAGTTAAGTCCCAACGAAAAAGATTGTATTGTATTGTTATATCGTTACTTACAGCTCAGATTAAAATTCCAGTAGGATTCGATCAAAGTATCCAAAGTATGCTCCTCCGCTCAGCAAGGGTCGTAATGTAATGTGCGGACCCCGTCCCCGTCGTATTGAAGATGGAAAGCTCCCAATCTTGAAGTGCAAACCGATTTAAAGAGGAAATTTCGACTAAGGTGCTAATGAACAGATTGAAGCCAGGTTTTTATCATCTCTGTTCTTTTGTCGATAACATTGTTGTTGCATAACATTGTCCAAGTAGCTATAAATCCACGCAATGTAGCCTCCTGGATAAAACAGCTTGGCAATCTGTATGCCGAGTGTGTAGTTTTTTTTTGTTGTGTTTAATTAATTTATCTTTACGGGCAATCGTGATACCCCATGCTCGCGCATATACACACATACATACATACTTAATTTGATTAGCAGGTTATCACAAGAATGGTAGCTGATAGCTGATGTGGACGCACCCTTGAGGCCGCACTCCCGTAATGATTTGTACATGGTTACATATTAGATTTTTATACAGTTTCTCGACTCCTTCTACGAACACTTCAATTACCTATTTTTTAAACTTTATTTTTATGGGCTGCATTGAAGGAGAATGTGTTTTTGCTGTTTACTTACCCGTAGCCCTCGGACGTACATGCAAACTCATACCCCCACTGTCTAACAATGGCAGGGGACGGGGAAAGGAAGGGACCCCACCCCTAGTACTTTCGGTTGGGCACGCTATTTTGAAAAGTTGTACCTTTAATAGATAGCCTGTTATGTTGTCTACAAGATGATTTTTCGAGCCTTAGCTTGGCACAAGTAAAATAACGACAATTAAACAAAATGGACGAAATCACGTTTCTTGCTAAAAGGGTAAAGTTGACGTTTGCGTTGGAGTTCACTGGCCCATCTGAAAATTTGAGTTTACACCAACAGAAACAAAACCATGCAGTAAATAATATGGTGTACAATAACTTTCATGGTTAGTTGACGTTAAAAGGACAGATACCTTGAACGTGTTTTTCACAAAAACAACTACAACGCTGACTTTATTAGACGAAACATTTACCGACCTACTGAAACTGACGCTACGAACAGGAACCCAGCATGTACACCTATTACTACAGTGACTATACCTTACATTAAAGGCACTTCTGAGACCATCTCACGGATCCTACAGCCCTACAACATTCGTGTAGCCCACAAACCTACAACTATGTTACGACACTTACTGACCAACGTGAAA
>NW_027670817.1:58200-81200 GCF_964199315.1 Orbicella franksi
GACTTGAAGCCCTTCTGCAATTTATTTTATCCAAAGCGAAGCGTTTCGTAGCTTGGGTCTGGTTTGGGTTTGAATATCTATTTTTGTTCAGGTCTTTAACAGGGAAAGAAAAATCGTATATTTTGCCCTTTCATAGGCCTTTGCAAGGCCCTCTAATCCGGCCGAAGATTTTGTTGTAATCTGACAATGGATCTTATGTAATCTTTTCACGCAGCGATTAAGCGAAGGATTCATCTTTGGTCTAACTCGAAAGTTGAAGCGGCAAAAAATCACTGAAAGTATTGGTGAGATTAAAATATTTTAAACGGAATAATTTATCTTGTTGAGGAGACAATACAAAACATGATCAGTTGTCATGTTGGCTTGAGACAAATTCTGGGAATAGCTAGGTTAACAGCTTAAGATTCTAAAGATTCAGTGTCGCAAGGTAGGGGGCCGGATTTATAAGTTGTATGCACATCTCGACTGCACTAGACTTATTTGATCAATGAGAAGCTAAAACTGATGCTCAAACTTAGTGACTGGGTTAGTTAAGATCTGAACGAAATTCTGAATACATAGCTACACAGTGGATCGAGAAAAATTCATATGTTTATCTTTAACGCGTTATTCTCCGTTTTCATTATTGTTACTGCGCATTGACAAGGTTTAAACTAAGTTGTCATTGTCTTTTTCAAAGGAAGATCCCTTTTCCTGCTCCAGATTGAATTGGAGTTCATTCTGATTTTGACTCCTCGATTAACGGTAAGAACAGTAAACTTAAGATTGATAATATATAGATTTAGCCAAGACTAAAAGCGGAGCTCCTCAGTTATTTGATTGGATGTTGTTAATAATTACAATTATCATACATTGTAGTCACCATCTGTCTTCTCATTAACTAAAAAAAAAACTACACTTAATTCCGGGAAACAGCGCAACCTACAGATTATTCACTAATCTGCTAGCAGATTAGTGAATAATCTGTAGGTTGCGCGCGCCATGCATGATTTTCAAGAGCAATGTCAAGTTCACGGACAGTGAAGTAAGAACATGGTTTGTCGTAAATAAACTGTGTTCGGTGCGATAATGCGTATGAACAATTTAGAACAATGTATAATAAAACAATTATTAGATTCGGTTTTTGTGATATCCGAAATAATCAAGGTCTCGGTTAGCGTTATCAGCTTCACTTCACGGATGTCACAAAAACCTCAACTAATAATTGTTTATAATCCAACTTGCACGGCATCCGCGTAGGATTACATTGTAATGCAATTAAAAAAAGTTAAGCATTAAACTTAAAGGGCTATTGGGATGAATTGTATGCACTAAATAAATCAACGTGTGAGAAGAGGAGTGAAAGGTTTTTCTGTATTGAACACATTCCTCGTGTGTGCGGCCCCACGCATGCCATACCGAAAACCGTGGGAAAGAACGCAAAACAAGTAAGCGAGCGAGCGTGACTGTGGGCGTGACGTGCGAGCGACGAATGGCGATGCCGCGAGCCGCTAGCAGCCGTCTTCCGATGTCCGCGCTGCTAACGGTTCGCGGTCGTTGCTCGCACGTCACGCTCACAGTCATGAGTCACGCTCGCGCGCTTACTTGTTTTGCGTTCTTCCCCATGGATTTTCGAGGAAGACAGTGACTGCTCGCAGTCTAGGTGATATGATAATGAAAACGAAAATTGAGCCTTAATTCATGGGAAGATTTCAGGGTAACTTAAAAGGCCACCCCTTCCCCCTCCCCCACGACTTTTTTCTATCTAGATCTCTTCGAACGTTCGTTACACAAATCGTCCCATGTTGGGTTGCCCTGGGTTGCCCTCAAGTAGCCCTGCGCCTGCACTCAGCGGATTTTCCCCTCTCGAAGAAGGGCCGAGGAACACTGGGAACAAGACATTAATTAACCGCACGGCCATGGGCCGAGCGCAGTTCATGGTTTACCCGTGGTTTTTTTTCGTAGATTTGTCGGCGACCAGACCCAAGCTTCCACTCGGCCAAATTTTGAGTCACGCAACCTGTGATGTTTACTCGCCAAAAGCTGTTGAAACATTAATGAATCTCATCTCCGATACTGACTTTCGCGGGAAAAAATTAAAAACCCAGCGCTCGTCAAAAATTATATTTTTTCAGCAGAAATTTCGCTCGGAGCATATACATATTTATATTCGTTTGAATCATCGGCAGACGGTAAATCTATTCCTTAACAATCCAGCTTTATCGTGTTAAAATTTCAGCGAAATCGAACAAAACCAGAATTAATTAGAATTTTTTTGTGACCTCACTCCCCAGACTTGAGTGGGAACATCTTTTTCGAACTTTTTTCAACTGATTTAGACGAAAGACTGGCCTCGGCCAATTTTGAGCAAATAAACATTTCGCCGACGGCGACCGCCATTACGGTGGCTTACATACTAAATTAGCTAACTTAACAAAATTCTCCCGAGGTGGGGATATGACAAATTTGGTGAGAATCGAAAGTAACGCCAATTTTTTGTCACGTTTTCAATCTGTGGTCACTGGAGTGACCAAAATCGATACATCGGTCGGGATAGGGTTTTTTTTTATATGACTTGTGTGACTACTTTGCTAGCCCTTTACTCGTGGAAAACACCAATTAAATTTAATCATGACTTTTAAGAACGAAAGCTGTTGTTAATAGTGTTATTACTGTGTCGTTCATATCGTTCATGCCCATACATATCCCGAAGAAAGTCCTTGATTAAGACCATTACGTCATCGGAGATTTGTCAACGGCTACCACTGATGGTGCAATAATACAGTTTGTGTTGATCAAGTGATGTGATGTCTACAGTAAGAAAAGAATCATCAATGACTGCTTTGGAAGGTGCACTGCGTTCCGACGGTAGTGCTAAGCGAACAGTTAAATTTTAAAAGCGCGGTTATAAGATCTAACAGATCTTCTTGTTCGCCGCTCGTGGCAAGTATATAACCCTGGAAAACACGTCGGATTTTAACCATTTTGATCAGAATTTTTAGGTGTCAAGTGATTTTTCCTCTTTATTAGGTATCGGAAAACTTAATGCTCAGTTAGAAACATGTCAGATCATAAGCAATGTGTTCACGAAAGGTCTAACAAGATCTGCAACAGAAAAATTCGAAGTTGAACGCCATGAAATGTTGACACAAGAATAGGTACTTTCTCGAAAAGATTAAGAGGTGAGCCATCTGATATTTTTCATTGTTGATAGTGATAGGCTTTAGGGTTGAATACAGTTTTACAGTGTAAGTAAGCTTATTTTACACTAGATTTTTGATTCGGTCGGTGTAAAACGCAGACTGCGGACCGCAAACTACAGACTAAAATGCAGACTGACCATTGATCTAGAGTCCTAACCGAAAACAGGCTAACTGGAGCATTTTTTTAGGCTAAGTGATATCCAGGCTAACTGGAGTGATATTCAGTCTAACCGGAGCGCGACTCAGCTGACCGGAGTGATATCTTTCACTGCAATTAGCTTGAATAATCATGTTTAAGATCAGCGCCTGATACTATTATTATAAAACGATATGTACTTATGAAGTCTGTAGTCTGCAGTCTGCATTTTACTCTCAGTCTGTCTTTTACTCTCAGTCTGCATTTTACCCCGGTTTGCAGTCCGCAGTCTGCGTTTTACACTGACGATTTTCAATTTGATTGCCAGCAAAGTGGAAGTGAAATCGGAACATCTTTGTACATAACTAAATTACATAGGCCATCAAAGAATATTCGACCGTACAGGCCCTTTCATAAAATAACCACAGAATCATTTAAATATATAGAACAGCTAAACTGTTGGAATTTTGTAAGCAGTATCATCAGCACAGAGTAAATGATGCAGTACATAAATTAGCATCTTTAGAACATAAAGGAAAAAGAGTCTACTCCCATATACAATGTACTTAAATGTTGGGTGGTAAAGTTCAAAATATCATAGGTAATCAAATTTCTGTAGGTCCCAGGTTAGAATCTAGCTGTAGTTTATAACAAATTACATGTAGGTGGCTATTATGTTAGTTACAGTAATTTAATGGATAATTTTGAATAATTAATTTGTTTATTTATTTATGTCCACTTATATTCTGTTTGCAGAATGCTAAAATGGATACAATTTATTGGTTCTATTTGACAAACAAATCTTACAAGAGGCATGCAGGTTGTGGTTTCACTAGATAGTACAACGGTAACCAGAGTTGTGGGAATATCGTTCCAGATTTGTACTATCCTTGTCAGCAAAAGCTTATACTAAGTATGTGTTGCTTGAATAAAACAATAACAAGGCTTAATCATTCTGTAATCATTGCAGGCTTTGTTAAGGTTACTTCAAACCTTCACGGGAGTCCTCCAGAAAAACATTCGTACGCGCACTGTTTTCAAGGAAACCCCCACAAACTATATATCAACAGAAAGGTTATAAAATGCAGAATTCGATAACATTATGTTTTGTTTTGGATTTTGCTTTCCAAAGGCGGCAGAGGCCGTCAGCTCCAAAATGACCGACTGACGTTCCAGCGAATTAATCGGGTATCAAATGCTATCGTTCATGCAAAATAACTGTGCAGCGTTAATCACAAAGCCTCAATCTCCGAAAACGTGTCAGCATTTTCTTTTATTCCGATTGGTTATCTTTTTATAGATCTTTCAAGTTCAACTATTGAAAAATTCGCGTAACCTGTTGCGTTAAAGGCTACCACGAGGAAAGTATTTAAAATAAAGGAATTCGCCGACACGCTTTTGTTCCATATCTATCAGTGAATGTTCTGACCAAATTTCATGGAAAACTGTCAAATCTGCATACCCTATGAATTCATTTAAAGAGAAGGGATTCTCTCGAAAAACGAGTGCGAGTTTTCGCCTTCTAAAGATTTATAAACATATCACGCCTTCACAGAGGAATGTGTCAACTTGAAAAGCCGCGAGCCAATGAAATAACAGAACCCCTAGCGTTCACAGTATGCAAACTTGTGCTTCGCGGACATTAATTTTCTTGACCAAAAAAAAATCGACCAATGTAGCCCCGCGAAGGTTTGAAGTAACCTTAAATTTGCTTTGTAGACTGTTCTTCGTTTTTGGACTATTTGTATTTTGGCCAATGTACTGTAATGTGTAGTCCCTAAAAAGGCCAATAACTGTTATAAGATTGTACGATTGAAGTGCATGGTACCTATGCAGTTATTGGAGAGCCTTACAGTCAAACTCACAAAACTGTGAACACCTAAAATATGTCTGGAATGTTTATTGTGCTATAACCAATCATAAGCGAGATCTAAAACCACAGAAACCACCAAAACAGATGAGTTTCTATCGTTCATGGAACAAATTTGTTTTGTGACCGGTCTCAAAATAAATCCTCTATTTTGGTTATACAAGAAATTAAATAATTGCTGTTACAGGCTATTTAAACACTAGCGAAGAGGGTTAGAGATATTTTTAATGTGAGAAAACTGTTTTCACAAACCAATTCCTCTTTGACACGACTAGCGACCGTTGAATCACTCAAGCGCAAACGATCTAAATCACTACTTTCATTATTTCGTTTCATTATAATAATTTTGACAACGACGAAAAGCGACGAGTGATATTGATGAAAATAGAAGTCTTCCATTATATCTTGTAACATGTGAATCAAGTGAAAATTTATTTGGGAAGGAACAGCGGAAAATTTGAGGTGTTTACTGTTTGCCACAACTAATTGCAAAATTAGCCAACATTTTTACATTTATCATGGTCAATCTTTCCAGGGTGTTTAGATCACAGAACCACTGGGCTCAAGGGATTGTAATTGTTTGCTAAAATAAATTGAGTTGCTAGTTTAACCAAAGATGATACCAAGGTTAGCGAAACCGCCAAAATTTTAAACTTTTATTCATCCCTATTTATAGCTGTGTCAAATTAACCATCACTTCACTTGAGTAACTGTACGCGTCGGGGGGGATTCTTGTTTTTCAAAATCCCACAAACTAAATACTGGATGTGGTTCTTGATACAAAAGGATAGCAATTATTTAGACTTGCAGTAATATATAAAGACAGAGGGTGTATCTTGGGACAAAGCGAAAACCAAAACTGTACATGAATTTATAGTTCCGTGACCTATGCAATACATTCTTGTTCTGTGGTTTGTGTGGTTTGAGATCTCACTTGTGATTGGTTATTACACAATAAACATTCCAGGCAAATTTTAGGTGTTCATGGTTTTGTGAGTTTGACTGTAATAAGTATTTCTTTAAAAGATAGTGTTTCCTTTGTTTTAAGAATACATTATTGGGAAACTTTGCTTGAACCCCTAACAACTAAGCTGTTAGTGGTATTTCTGTCTTATGTAGTTTTGACTCGCAGGAGTCACATCGAGAAAATACAACATAAAAGATTTTCAATTGTTTACTCACATCACTCCTCTCCTCTTGGCAAGCAAGCTTAAAATGCATAGGGCTGTTTGTACTTCAAGCGACAATTTTCAGGGTTGTTAATTTTTCAGACATTCTAAGGTGTCACCCATTATATTTGGGACATTATATGAGTGGGAGAAGTTGTGTATATCCACCTGTAGATTTGATCATTGACAAAAGAGCATGCATTTTCAATGTGATTGAACTTTTGATCATGTAACAAAACTGTCTCCTGTGCTTGGTGACATTCTTATTACCTCCTTAAGAAGAAAGACAGCATTATAATTAATCATTATATCCTTTGTTTACTCAGTTCCTAAATCTCTACCATATCTCCCCCCAAAATATCAAAAGTTAATAGATAAGTATACCCTTGTGTAAAGTTGGAGATTTTTGTATCTAACTTGAAGATACAATTAGTGCTCTTAACTTCTGCTGGAATGGTTTGCACCATCTCGCAAAGTATAACTAAGTATAAGCAGGGTGTGGAGAAATGAAACCAATTTTTTGGCCTATCCTCTCGGTAAGCTGTAACTATGATGTACTTGTCTAAAAGTCATTCTTGCTAGCCCCCCAAAATTTAATCTCTCACAGTACTTCTGCAGTTTGAATTTCCTCAAAGAATTTCCCAAGGAATTGCTAGGCTTTGTGCTATCAGACATGACTTTCTTTGCAAGGTAATAAGTTCAGAAGTTAAAAGCTATTTTTTTGAGTCAAACAACTCCTTCATGTACATGTAGAAGGAGTTGAACTTGCTGTTTTCCCTTGGCTGATAAGCCTTACAGGCAATACAGGTACTTAAATAATTAAGCTATTTAGTGAACTTCTAGGTTCTAATTTGTTTGAAATAAAATTAATATTGAGATGTTTATGCTAAAAAAAACCATTCAATCTAGGACTCAAATCTTACCCAATCTGACCTCAAGGTTAATCTTCATTTGCACGTGACATGATCATTTTCTAAAATCCAAAACT
The DNA here is from genome assembly GCF_964199315.1 of Orbicella franksi. NCBI lineage: Eukaryota > Metazoa > Cnidaria > Anthozoa > Scleractinia > Merulinidae > Orbicella > Orbicella franksi. The sequence continues at coordinate 65,546 of NW_027670817.1, forward strand.
AAAGAGCCACCAGTTGAAGTTTTTATCCTCATCAGGCATAAGAGGGGTATAAATTTATATCTTTTAAAGGTCAAATGCAACGAAATTTTAACAATTTTTCTTTTGTCGAGAAACCTTTATAAAAAAAGTCAGTTATACCAACATGAAGCAGAATCAACTCTTAAAAATAAGTTTTGTGTGAACTGTGGCGCCCAAGACACGAAAATCCGACGATTTCCGAGAGCTTCACGAAAACGAACCAGAAATGGCCGCGCTTGGAGTGGAAACGAAATTATAGGTATTTGTGACGTCATATTTGGCGAGCTCATTTTCGCAACCAAATAATTTACTTGAAATTACTGAGTTTGTTTCAAGGATTTCCTGGCGTTTATTGACTTGCCGATGTATAAAATAGATCAAGATCCAGATGTCTTATTTGGAAATGTCCAAATACAGCCGTATAAGTTCGAACCGTGGGAATCAGGCAACGATTCAGTCGATATAAACTTGAGTGCATCAGACTCGTCGAGTGAACAAGATGGCATCACGATATCAACAACGAAAGAATCGACCACATGGATTGGTGAGCCTTTCTGAATATGTTCAAAACTGCTGATCAAAGATTAGTAATATCAAAGTTCATATTCGCGTCTCTGCATTGTTTTATTTTGCAAAAGATGATGTTTTCAATTTTCTCTGTCAGTAAAAAAAGTTGATCTGCTCATCTGATATAAGCCCTTACTGATAGTTGTTTTGGGCGAACGTTTAACGTTTAAGCTCATCTTGTTTTTGTCGTTTTACATGACATGTAGTTGCTTTTTCGTCGTTAGAATGCTATGGGTTGCAGGGTTTTCACAGGTCAGAAAAGTTCTAGGGAAAATTAGTTCATCAAGGTTAGGTAATTTTATTTTGTGTCAGGGAATTATCATTGACATTTTGAAGGAAAATCAAATAAAATTAAAATATAACATTACTGGAATCTCGACGACTATTTTCTTAACAAAGAAGTAAATTTGTTGAAAATGTATCAGTCGTAAATGGCTGGAATTCAAAAATATGGCTGTTAGGGAGGTAAAAGGTAATGTCTACATACGAGCCAAGTGGCTCATCAGGTCAGAGTTTATCCCAGTTTTGGTAGCATAAAGCGACCAGGAGTATTTCTGCTCCCCCCTGGATGGAATGCTAGTCGACCGCAGGCTTACCCCCCAGCATTAAATTCACCAGTACCCATTCATACAAACGTCCCCGGACAGGGCTTGAACCCGGGCCGTTCGCTCCTGAGTCAAGCGCACTAACCATGAGGCTACTGCACCTTCCACAATGACCAGTACTGTAGGATTATATATTTAAATTGCTTTTACTCATCCATTGTGATACTATTCCCTGTATTTATAAGTGCTTACCTGCCCATTTAAAATGTGTCCGTGTATTTTGATAAATTACTAACTTACTTGCTCCCTGAAGTATTATACTTGTAGCTTCCTATGGCTATTCACACCACATCAGCTAAACATCAATTAAACTTTATTATTTATAAATTAAATGACATACAGTACATGTACTGAATGTAAAGATCCTGGTTTTGGTTTCCAAGTAAGCACTCTGGCCTCAATTAGAAACATGAGAGATGTTCAAAACAAAAAATATTCTGACAGAACAGATATGAATTAACCCATTGGCACCTGAAGGGATAATTATGGCACACCCACCTCAACATGTTTCAAGAACATATAAATCCAGACAGATAAGTTATTTCTTCAGTTTCAACTAGACATGCTCAAAGAGAAATAAATAGCTCTTTTAGGATTTAAAAAGAGGTTAGTGACCTCGATAAATTTATTGCAAACTCCCAGTGGAGGAAATCTCATGTGAAAGCCCTGTGGATGCTTGTTGTCTCTTTTTGCATAGTAAAAAGATGAGAATTGTGATATTATCATTTGTCTCATGGTGAGGTCCCTAGAGTTATGGATCACAACACAACAACTGCTCACTGCTAGAAGTCTTCATCAAGAAGTACCATTTATATCATGCAAGGGGGCTTGTGATTTTTGGATTCAATCCATCTTTCCAGCGAAAAGTTTATTTATCAGCACGCTGTTGAACAATGAAAATTCCCACAACATTATAGCATTACTTACAGGGCAATAGCCAGGAAAAAATATGACCGAGGCAATGTCCACAGTAAAATTTTCTTCCTAGATATTTAGCATTGTTTTACTTCGCCTTCAAAAAAGAAACAACAGAAACGAAAAAAATGGCTGAGGCAAGTGGCTCGGTTTGCCTTAAAGTAGCTACGGCCTTGACTAAGGGTATTTCGAGTGAAATGCCTTGTCTTCTTCACTCAACAAAGTATCACTAAGGGTTGCAAGTCAGAGGTAAGAGAATATAGTCGTACTAAGTTTTGGTTTAGGCCTGTCAGTTATGAAATCCAGGATAAAGGCATTGGATACCATTTATGGGTTTAATTTGTATGTCTGCGTTAGGATGGCATCTTTCAGTTATCACTCAAAGCTCGAGTCACACTGACATTACGCTACTTCAGGAATCTGACTCCACTTTCCGGGCTAGTACCCCCATCCCTCTTCCTTAACACAGGATGCACTGAAACCAACCTGACACTTCATCCCAGCACTGAAGTTACAATTAAAAAAATCCTCAATACTCTTGTAAAAATTATGTTTATATTTTGTTCAACTAATAACAATGTTGTTGCAGAAAATTGGTAATTCGAGATGATTTATTAAGGCGTTCTTAAAGAATGAAGTCTTAATTAAAATTAGTATATACCACAAAAGTGAAGAGTGCTTTTTGCGCGCTCTGATTGGTTAACTCGGAGGTGATTAGCAAGTACTATTCACCTCCGAGCAGCCGGCGCTAGAGATTGTAAAATTTTCAACCGCTTGTCACACATAAAGTAACGTTTTGGTCCGCTAATTATTCAGCTTGTGTAGTACATACTAAAACAAACTTTCACCTCAGTGTAGGTGAATGTGATGGACCTCCACTTCGGTGAATAATTGTTAATTATTTACAAAGCACGATGGCGTGAAATCATGTTAAATGACAAAAATCATACTTTTCTAGTTCCTTTTTTTATTTCAACTAGACTAAGTTTAGAAAATGAGATTGTGAATCCAAAAAGTTAAACTTGATATAATAAACCTCGCAATAGTTTTATTTAGTATATACCACACAAGTGAATCCCGTATCAAGCTTTGCCTATTGTTTATGTTTAATTTTTTTAAGACAATGAGCCTTTTGTTGTCTGTTCCTTAGGGATTTTTCGTCCGGTTTCACGAAATTATACTCGGGTCATATCGGATTTAGTCGGCAAATTGTCACTGATGACATATTTTCCCTAAGGGTAACCTACTTGGGAAAACAAAGACAAACCATTCGGGGGTGGGTCAGTAAATTTCAAGAGCACGTCAACAGCTTTGACTAAACTTTTGTAATACCGCGCGCGCATGTTTCGGCCTTACTAGCTCAGCCTAACTGAACTTTACTTTTATTTAAGTCGTTAATTAAAATAATTGATACTTAGAATATAGCTTGTATTATCCGTGTTTTAGCAAGCAAGCGGCGGTCAGTAGCTGGAAGCGATGAGAACGGTTTCTCTTTAAATTTACTTCGTGCATGGCTTAATAGTTATTTAACCAATTGCGCATGGATCTACGAAAACCATAAACGAAAACAGAACTGTTGTCGATCGGCAAGAAGAAAAGTTTACCTTTTGCACCTTTCCACGTTTAAATGATTTCGCTGTTCGCTCATTGATTGCTCGACTGCTAAAAAAAACTCAGAAAAGAAAAAAACAATACAGTGAAGACACACCGCTTGATTTTTGTTTTCTGGTCTATTGAAGCAAGTAAACATCGTTGTTGAAGGCAAAACAAAACGTGCGATTTCGCACCTTCTTCCGTTTCAGTGATTTTTTTCTCCGGTTGGCCAAAAATTCTGAAACAAAAATCTTTATCATCACCGCTCGATTTTTCTTTTTTGGTCTCAGAAAACTCAGAAACTCAAAACTCAGAAGAGAAAAGAAAAAAAATACAGTGAAGACACAACGCTCGATTTTTGTTTTTTGGCCTATTGAAGCAAGTAAATATCGTTGTTGAAGACAAGACAAAAGGTGCGATTTTCGCACCTTTTTCCGTTTCAGTAATTTTATTCTCCGGTTAGCCAAAAATTCTCAAACAAAAATCTTTATTGTCGCATTAGGTGAGCGAAAAAAAAATAGTGTGACTTGTTTGGAATTGCTTGGGCAAACCGTTGTTTTTTTATTCCTTATTCCTTTTTTCGTGACGACTCCCTACCTCGCGCGCGCTCATGTTTGTCGCCGATTTGTTTCTGCCCACGCGACGCCGCTCAAATATAAACGAAGGCGGGCCATTCACTAATTTGGGGTATTGTTCTGCAGTTGAAAAGCTCATAAATTTTATCAATGATACTTGCATAAATAGCCTCGTAAACGCAAGCCATAATCACTTTAGACAATCCCTGGTTGAGAGAAGAGCTAAGGAAAATGAGTAAGTTTTATGAAGTGTCGAAAGTGCTCGATAAGCGCACGGACGCTCACGGTCGTGTTCAGTATCTTGTTCGCTGGCGTGGCTATGGAAAGAAGAACGATAGCTGGGTGGATGAAGCCGATACAAACGAGCGCCTAAAACAAGTCTTTAGGACACGCCACCAAGGAACTCCAGGCTTGCTGCAGACCTTGGCTGTGTTAGTTGCAGAGAAGCTGAACATGAAGAAACCACCAACAACCAGGGTGATATTGTCAGCATCTGGTCGTCAGCGAAGATTTTGAATCTCGCGCTCGGAAATTGGCTGAGAGTCGGTTCTTTGTTCTAGAAACAATAGCGCCTTTCAAGCTGCAAACAATAAAAAATGCCCATAAACGGTGTGCCATTGTCCAAAAATTAAACACAAAGTCTGATATGAGTACTTTTCGCGCACGCTGATTGGCTACCTTGGAGGTGATTAACCAAGTACTATTCACCTCCGAGCAGCCGAAGAAAAACAAAATGGCTTTCCATTTCAAATAAATAAAGTTACTCTTAAACAAATAAAGTTAGTCTTTGGTCCGCTAGTTATTCAACTTGTGTGGTATATACTAAAACAATTATTCACCTCAGTGTCGGTGAAAGTGGTGGATATTCACCTCCACTTCGCCGAATAATTGTTAAATACAGCGACTTTACCCCGGGCTTTACCTCGCTTTTTGCTCTTCACAATATGGCTGCCGCTGCCGAACAATTGCATTCCGTGTTGGTAGAGCGTTTGTTTCTTGGATGTTCGTCGTCAACGCTTGGCTTTACGGCATATGTTACAGCTTCGAAGGTTTTTGGGCTTGAACTCGAGACCCCGCTTAGCGATTACGAAAGATACCGCTTCGAGGTTTCTGCTGAAATGTTTGCTGGTAGTGCGAAGATGAGATGAAACTAGATGAAACAGTTCCCTACATCGCTTCTCATCCTTTAAAGGGATGTAACCAGGCTCATACCACAGATTTTCGAATGATTGCTACAATTAACGCTGCACAAAACACTCATATTTGCCTTAATACTTTGCTGTTCTGAACGGGAGCTCACCAATTATGACGTCACAAAATCCAGTTCCGACAATTGTCCGAAGTTTCTACGAACCGTTCCGTTTGTAAAGCGAAGAAAAATAGCTGTTTTCAAGGTCTAATATCTCGGCGGCTTTTTGACTTAATCAGGTAAAATTTTGGATTATGATTATTTGGATTAGTATCTATTATTTTAACTTATAATCAAACTAGGTCCAATTTCCTTGCATTTGACCTTTAACAACTTTTCACCTTAATAGCTGGCTTTGTCTGGAAACAAGCACATTTTGAATTTCAGAGTTATGGTGGTGCGTAACATAAAGCTACAAAAGCATTTGTCCAAAATATTTACTAATCTCGTGCCTGTTAACCTTTTTAGAAGTTAAAGTATTAGGAAAAGTGCTTAATATTTAGATGTTTGCTTGTTCAGTTCAGGTAATCAGCCACCTAGATATCCAAAGTAACTTCCAGATGTGTACAATATTTGCCTGCTGCAATGTCGGTGTACAATGGAGGTACACCAACATGGCAGTTTCATACTGGGCTCTGTAAATTTGCACAAAATATTTCAACAAATATCTGAAGCTTGGGAAGATCCATAGCCTGTAGAGCTAAAACGTGGAAAGGTGTCTTCTTTATTTATCTCCTATAACATAAAAATGTCTTGAATTTATCCACTGAATGGTCAATTCGAATTAATTTTTGTGTGACAGTGCAAACCAAGAATACCAGCTCTAGAACTCTATGTCTACTTTTTTCCTAATTTAATTAATTAAAAGTCATTTGCTTTTATGCTCATTTAAAGTTTCCATCAGCGATGTATATGCTTTCATGAAAGGTCAGCACAGGCATCATGTTTGTCAGTACCATAGTTGCATCTTGTGTCATTAATTGTTAAGTACTGTTTGAGAAGGATCAAGAACCACTCATTTGATGTATTTCATGTGATCTGAAGAGTTCATGCAAGTTTTCTGAGTTGTCTTGTAGGTAGGATTGTCAAAGTTTAATTAGCAGGTCTGGAAAATGTAAATTTGGTATCTCTCTTACTTTGTATAATTACAATCAACAAATGACACTGGAAGATCTTCCTGTCTTTGCTGAGGCGATGTCGTCCACTATTGCAATAGGCGTATTAGGAAAATTATTTGAAATATGATCCTTGTAACCTTTTCATGAAATGTATGATCTTGAACATGATGACACTTCAGTCTGGACTGAAAAGAAAAGAGTAACACTTTTGCAGTGTCTATAAATTGTTTGCACTCCATCTAGTGGCTTCAACTTTCTTCTCAGTTTATGTTTATTGTCCTGGCGCAAATAATTATAGACATCTTGATCTTCCATTTAGGTCTTAAAACTGTTTGCATTCCAGTTAGTGGCTTTTCTTTTGTTGTCCTTAGTCTGTATTGAATGTGCTGGTTAACAAGAAATATAAACAAATTGGGATGTCAAGTCATCTTGGCAAACATGCATATCTGGGGTTATGCAATCCCAAGCTTCCTCTTTTTGAAAAAGTCAGTAGATCTGATCTTGTTCTTGCCTTTAGATCATGGAGGTTATGCAGTCTTGAGTGACAGTGATACAATTGTGTAGTCTAGATCTAGAATAAGGATATAGTTTAGAATCACTCTGTCGTAAATGCTGTGTCTTTAGGGTTACCATATGCCTTGTGAAGTGTCATGCATCTAAGCGATGTAGCTAATTTGACATGTAAACAACAAAAACATGTCAGATATTTTATTTTGAATTTTTTTTTCCCAAGAGTGATTTTTGTACAATCACTTCATATATTTTTTTAATCCAATTTCAAAATTGTTCTGTAACTTTTATTTTCACTGAAATTGAATATGGCAAAATGCAGACATATTGTAAGCACTTTGGGTCTAGAACCTGAGTAACATGTCAAATTAGCAGAAAAATTGCATTGACCTGTGGCTTTCTAAAGGTGATTTGGACGCTCCCATTAGGGGGCCTGGATAATTGGATAATTCATTTGATTTCAAAATTCTTGGTCTCGTTTGATGACCAGCTCTATAAGCTTTAACTTGATATAGGGGTTTAGGTATCTACAGTACAGTGTAAAAGGGGAGCATTACTTCTCTTAGATGTGAAACACCTCTCAAGGTATACGGTAACTTTAATCCATGAACTTATTGCTTCCTTCCATTTTTTGTGAAACAATTTATGATACAGCCACCTTTATCGCGGAGCTCCCAGCGGCCGTCGCCAAGCGGAGCCCCATAACTATAGAAACAGAACCACATGCACGCATACAAATAGAAAACCATAGAGCTATTTTTTCCTGGTCAACATGTCTAGCAGTGTGGATCATGGCGGGTGCGCCCAACAAAGCCAACACCGCGGAACATGGCGGCCATAGTTTAATTGTACATGTATGATATTAGACATCCATGTCATGGTCAATTGACAGCTGTCAAAACAAGGTATCTGCTAAACAGTATTATGTGACCATATCACGGGCTCAGGTTTAGAGCTCATCAAGGTGACATGTTTTTTAAAAAGTTGACCGCTGACAAAGTACTGGTTTTCTATTGGATCGTGGGCTCTAGCTAGGTTAACTTGTTGATCAGGGCCGGGTTGTTCAGAAGGTATACTAATGTTTTTCACTGCTTATGTTTTATGTAGTTTGAGATTATTGAAACTCAAAACCTAAGACCAGACATTAAAAACAGAAAACCTCAACGCAAAGTTACAAAACTCACATCAAAATCCTGGGTTAGCTTACTTGGGCTTTGAGCAACCCGGCCCAGGAGCTCCACTTTTAGGCTTGACTAAATCTAACTATTGCAATGTTTACAATTGACTCTGTGGTGGCATGAATTTGTACACGTATTTTGTAACATAATTGTGCATTGCTATTTGCCTTCATGCTGTACATCCATCAATAGTTCAGTTTTTTTTTCCATAACATATGCTATTAATACTGTCTACCTTTTAAAAAATACTGGAATGCTACATAGCCTTAAGACACTTCCCAAAAGTGACTGTAAAAAGATACAGTTAAAGGTATGACAGTTGTACAGTATTAAGAACAGCATACAGGAATATAATGAGATCCATTCCCTACTGCAAAATTGCAACATTGCAACATTCACAATGAAAAAATCCCCCTGGCATTAATAGTAAAAATAACACTTTGTGGATGAATACTTACATGTAGGCTACCATTAATAATTTTATAATTCAACTTCAATAATTGATATGTTTTTTCTCTCCACGAAGATTGTGGACTACAGGGACTGTTAACTACTGGGTGACCCCATCAAATATATAATTTTGTAATTAAATTATGTCAAAAATTAATCAGTAAGCTATAAGTAAGTTATACCATCTACACATATTTGCCTTCACTACATGTAGACAATTGAACACACTCGGGGGTTTTGATACATAAGTGCATTTGGTCAGCCAAATCCAAGATATGTTTGATTAAGACATCAGTAAAATTACAGCTAAATGGAAAAAAAATATATCCTACATGCACCAAAGTTGAACACGTAAACCCCCCCAAAAATTGAAAAATAGGGACCGTGTATCCCCAAATGCAGTGTAACCAATGGAATCATCTCCGTGTAGAGCTTTCTCTGCATGCAGGGTCACTGATTGATGTAGCAAAAATAGTTCATGTGCAGAAGGGGAATATGGGGGTGCTATTAGCAATTTACCACGTTTCAGAAGAGTGTACGGATTTAGTATTTTGGACAATTGTATTCCATACTTGCTGCATCAGCAAGCCTAGCGTAATACTAATCATCCACTCGACATTTCAACAACAACAACAAAACCGAGGAAAACTACATAAACACAATATGCATATCACTACACCTGAATCAAACAAAGGATGCCAGAAATGTTACAGAAAATTCGTTTAAGATTGATTATCATTCTAGTTAAAGCCAACAAATGCATTTAGAAGCCGGAAAACGTCCAAAATCTCAAAGACTTGCGGTGTTCAAGTTTAATAATTATTATTCGCGCCAAAGCATAATTTGAATATTATTTTTGCCGACGGCTTTGCAGTCCTTTTTTCGGCCGTGGCTTTACCAGTCTTTTACCAATAACCTTAAAAGAAATTCAGCCAAACATTTCACTAAACCCAATCAATTAAACAAACAAAACGAGGAAGTCTCCATAATTTATAAACGCAGTATTCATGACAACATACGAGCGTCAAAATCTGTCAAGGATAGCAAATCGATGGTTTTCCTTCCAAAAGTAAACAGAAGAAGAAATTATACTAGCACTCTACAAAGCGGCTGTCCTTACTAACACAAAGAAAACTTCAAAACTCGCCTGGCAGTATTTACAAATACAGTTTTATTACTTTTAGACGTGATCTTATCGGTATACGGCGAAAAACGACAGAAAACTAAGCTTGTCTGTTTACAATATGCAACTTTATATTCAAGAACGACTCTAGTCTTATTGTTTGAAATTTATCAAATTTCTCCCAGTATAGTTCCAAATCAGATAATCAGGGAGACTTTAAAACTCCTATTGAAGATATAAGCTTAACTTCTAAGCTTATCTCGCCGATGCAACTACATAATTTTTATGGGAAAAGGCGAAAGTTTCTACGTGAAAAAGTCGCTTACCACAATTTGGCAGTTCACTTCAGTTTGAATCCTATAGGCAGAAACTTCCAGCAAAAGTTGCGAAGACTGAACTGAACTAATCTTTTCGATAGATCAACGAATCAACCACTTTTTTCCCCGTTGTGTTTTTTCCTCTAAATACAAGAAACACGTTTGTTTTCTCTTGTTGATCACCTGATGAAATCATGTTACTTCTTGGACGGCTGCACATCTCGACGCGCGAAGTTCTGTAGTCTTCTGACTATATTTTTCGGGTATTCCAGCTCTTTTCTATAGCCGTCGTTCGCTCTGCCTCACGGCATTGTTCGGTATTATTTCATATCCTTTCTCTAGCCCTAACTCGATCTAATTCACAGCATTGTTCAGTATTATCTCGCCTCCTTTCTAGTCCTGGCCCGCTCTTTCGCGATCTTCTTCGCCACTTCTTTGGCTGTTAATCCTTGCTCTCTGCCGTTCTCTTTCACGTTCTGCTTCAGTTAAACCCTATCTTGAAAACGTTAGTTCAACCCCTCGGATCGTTTGTTAACATACCAAATAGAAATAAGTTTTTTTCCCCTGACTTTTATGAAAAATCCCGCCCAGAACAGATGGCATTCCTTAGCTTCCCCGTGAGGGTTACCTCAAGACGCCCCTTTCCCTCCCCCAGAGTCTGTACGGACGGCGTTCGCTTGCTCGTACGCTCACGTCATAACCAAATTTTCTCGGCTTGATACGCCTTATTCATAAATGGCGGACGCGCCGTTTAGACCTGAAGCGAGTTCACCAAAACGAGGCTTAGGAGGCATCGCTCGATCTAACGAAACTGTAAGTTTTGTTTGAAGGTTTGTGGAATTATGGACTGTTTAGTTAAATTGAGGATCAGTTGATGTAAAGTAGTTTGAAGACCTTGGCGAATGTTCTGTTGTAAAAATGGCGGCGAGTTTTGCTGTTAATTTGAGTCAAGACGATATTCCAGGAGCGTCCTTAGAGGGAAGAAACCCAGCAGAGCTCAACAACGATGCCCTGAGGTTTTGGCTGAAATGTAGAGGAGATAAATGCAAAGGGCTGAAAACACAGGCTCAGCTATTAAAACGGTAGGTTTAAATGTAACGATGGATAGCCAAATATAAGTAGTAATCTAAACTTCTTATGTTGAGCGAGTTAAGTATAGTTTGGTTTCAATATCTGAGTAAAATACACTCGAATTCGAAATTTTTTTCTCCAGGGTTGATGAATACATCAAATCGGGGTTACAAGACGCGATAGTCGATCCTGATCCAGATTTAACTTACACGAAGAGGAAAATTGCTAGGGAGCAAGCAAGCAGCAGCCATGAGACTGTAGCAAGTACTTCTATAAACGCTCGCTCTACCTATGTTTCCCAGCGACAAGGGAACATAAAGATCAATTACCCGACGAGTGGATGGGGGAACTCACTGCAGAAAATGCCCTTCTTCTCCCGTGCCGAGATGGATAAATTTGTTACACTAACTGGAAAGAGTTTGGGCTGTGCCGGTAAGAAATCTGTTCCAACCGGACTCAAAAAAGCTACAACATTTCTAAAGGATGAATATCTTAAGAACATTGAAAGCTACAGTGACCAAAGATACTTTTTCATGCGTTACAAATGTTATCACTCCTTTCGAAAGGACGATCTCCCTCATAATGTATTTTTAGCATTATGTATTGTCTCAGGTGAAGTGAAAGATTCCAAATGTTCGTGTGTTGCGGGTTCCTTGGGCTACTGCAACCATTCTTTAGCCTTAATGCTGAAGGCTTGTAAATTTTGTCTATATGGGTCCCAAAATACTAAAGACCTAGAAAATGAAGCTGATCAGATCCCAGAACAAGCATGCACCTCAAAACTTCAAACTTGGCATCAAAAAGGTCGCGGTGAAACCATCTATCCTCAGCCTGTTATGGATGTGGTTGTCTCAACTGGAGGATACAAAACGTGGAAACGAAGGGATTCATTCTCTCCTTTACGAGGCAAGAAATAATGCAATGTACAACAGTGCAGAGGAGCAAAAATTCAAGCAGGCAATCAGAGATATAAACCCTCAAATGGGTCTTGCTCAAATTGTTGATCTTGGGAGTGAAATACATCTGAAAGAAACGAGATTCGGCATAGTCCAGTGGGCTCTTATGTAAGCTACCAGCTAACCCACACAGAGTCCAACTTTAATGTTTGTGTTGATATTTCTTCTGTGCCTCGAGGGAGGAAAAATAACGAGCCATTAACTTATCCCAGGTTTCCCTTAAGAGATTGTGCGCCGCCTGCAGTTCAAAACAATCAGCTAACAGATGTAGAGAAGAACTCGTATGAATCATCATGGGATTAAATATGAGCCAGTAGCAATTGACAGGTATCACAAATACATGCACAGTCAAAAAACACCAGTACATGTTTTCAAAAGTGGATTTGTTGTATGCACTAATTCTACAATTCTGGGATGTTCTCCGGATGGAAAGGTAATAGACCCCAATTGTGAAGATTCCTTTGGACTACTTGAAGTCAAGTGCCCAGAAACAAAGTTTCAAGTGAGTCCCCTAGATGCCTGCTCAGACCCCAAGTTTTTTTGTGAGAGGGTTGGGAACATGTGCAAGCTGAAAAGAACCCATGCTTACTATGCCCAAGTTCAGGGCCAAATGGGCTGTGCTGGTGCACAATGGTGTGATTTTGTTGTTTACACTAAAAAAGGAATGTCAATTGAAAGAATTGCCTTTGACAGAGGTTACTGGGTTGAGCTTCAGGAGAAGCTTTGGCAATACTATTTCATACAGTTCATTAAGTATGCTGCAGCTGAATTTGCACCATCATGTACAGAAGTTGTGGTGGTTTGTCATTCTACAACAGCATCATAATCAAGCATTTAGTGCATAAAATCTCAGAGTGATTTGAAAAATATCCTAAGGGGTAAATCTAATACATTTGAAGCTCACAAAGACTGTAAAATTGTAAGTCTGTATCAAAATCACAAACCACTCATTAGTTTTCATTTTTACAGGGCTGGTCAAAAGGCATACTGGAGTGAGTCATTACTTCATCGATCCTTCAAAAAGGGGTGGGCTGTGTAAGTTTTCACTACACATAAGGGGTGGGTCATCTCCTTTTCCCATATAGGGGGGGGGGGTGGGGGGGGAGGTCATCTAATTTCTGACCTGTATTTTGGGGTCAGTCAGTTTGTTTTATTCCAAAGGTAAGGGGTTGGGTCATGTGCTCAGGTCCTCCCCCTGTAATTTTTGGCCAGTCCTTTGCAGGTATCATAATTATTTCAGTGATTGTGTATTTCATTGAAAGAAAATAAAAAGCTCCTGAGAACTAGATAGTAAATATTACTACAACACACTCTTGCTTAGCCAAAACATTAAACATTATAAAAATTACAAATTAGTTGTCTAAAGCTTTCTATTGTGTCAGCTTGTTAAGATAGGGTCTTGAATGTTGCAAAGAAATGCACAAAACGACCACATTTGATTTGCAATGCCAAAGAGATTCAGAGGGATAACGCTATCCCATATAAGAAAATTTTTAATTTTATTAATTGCGCGTTCGACGTGGATCCGCAGTCGTGCAATCTCCTGAGTTCTCACAACATCCTCCGCGGGCATTTGTGTGGATGTTCCCAAGAATGGTGGAATATTCAAAGACACACCTAAAGGTAAGATGTCACTTATAGTAAAACCTTTATCTGCCATCATGGAATCTCCTTCATTAAATGGCAGGTCAAGCATGCCTGACCTTTCTACAATTTCTCTGTATGATATACTTCCTGTATACAGTTGGCTTATGAAAGTGATAGCACCAGATGGAGAAATTCCCACAAGCCCCTTTAGTGTGGTATGATTCTTGTAGGCACTGAACAACTCACTATTCAGCAACAAACTACTGGGCATTGCACACTTCACTTCCGTACAATCAATAACAACTCTTGTACTGGGATATGCCTTCCTGAAGTCTTCAGGCATTGTTCTGTTGACAGTTTCTCTTGATGGCCAAATGTTAAGCACTCCAAATCGAAGATACATAAAATTGATCCAACTAATAACAATCCTACTGACAGTTGCCTGAGAAACATTAAACAGGTGGGAAAGGTGGGTTTCTGCAAATCCCTGTCTCAAGCGACACAAAGTGAGAAAAAATTCTTCTTGTGGTTCGAGTGATCTTGGTCTACCCCTCTTTACACCTAACTGCGTTGGGGACACATAGTGTTCTGAGGGTATCTCATTTTCACCTGACAACCAGTATCTGACATTTTGTCCATTATCTCCCGGATCTAAATATTCAAAGGATGCCAAGAATGCTTTGTAGTTAGGAAAGCCTGTATAAAACAACATTGCCTCATCCGAGGTAAACCGACTAAGTGAGAAGACGTTTGACTGAAGTGCTTGACTTTTGTCTTCCAAATCTGCAACTTTCTTTTCGAGATCGGCGCATTTTTTTTCAAGTAGCCTTAATTGTTTTAGGGTCTCATTAAGATCTTTTTCAGTGGAAGGCATTTCATTAAGACTGGTACTGGCGGCTCCTAAGATAGTGGTTTCGTTAGTACCTGCTTCAGGAATATCGTTTGCTGCTTCAGGTGTTTTGCTGGGCTCCGAAGACACTGAAAAAGACTCTTTTTCTGGGACTGATTTCTTCTCTTTTCGCTGTCGTAGATAAGGCCTTTCGGTAGGGGGAGGCCGCTTTCGTGGTGAAGTTTGTTTCCAAGCAAATATCGACGGAACTGCACTTGTCTTCAGAGACATTCGTCCACCAAGACCCTTTTATATGTCACTAAGTTTGAAATGTAACGAACACACTTTTGATGCCCCGGAGATGCGAAAAAATCTACCAACATCTCTACGTATAGCATGTATCCATCGTTTCTTCATTTCGTCTTCGTCTGGAAACGTAAAGAATCCAATTTGTTCTCCTTTTGGTCCCACACGCCCTCTTTGCGTGCACAATGGTACGCAACAGTGAATGTTTGACTTCGACGCCATGTTTCTTGCGGTACCTCCTAAGCCTCGTTTAGGTGAACCCGGCTCAGGTCTCAACCGCGCGTCCGCCATTTATGAATAAGGCGTATGGGTTACCAATTTTATTTACCCATGGTGCTTCGCTGGCGCGCTTCGCGCGCTGAAGCGCCGCTATCAAGTTTGATCATCATGGTTTGATGGCTTGAATCCTTGTTTGCAGCGCTTCCTTGTTCGTCATGCAATGCTGTCATCCCATTTTAGGGGGTATGGTTTCTCAGTGTGGGCTAAGCTAATAATGAAATAGGACTCTTTATATTCTAACGAGTTTTTACCAGTTGCTGACTGAATCTCGATCAAAGAGCATGATATTGTCTGTCGGAACTCACATCACATGCCGCCCAGGGCCTGGTTGTTCGAAACCCGATTAAGCTAGCCCAGGATTAGGGAGAAATTTGATTTCAATTTTGTAACTTTTCGGTGAGGTTTTCTGTACATTGTTTGTCCTACAGTTTTGACTTTGAATAATCTTAAACTGCACAATAAATAAGCA